>NW_025408834.1:60304-60607 GCF_002201575.2 Neomonachus schauinslandi | reverse complement strand
TTATTATTTTTTAGAGCAGTTTTAGGTTCACAGCAAGTTGAGGGGAGGGTACAGAGATTTCCCATACATACTTCCTGCCCTCCACCCCCACATGAATTGCCTCCCTCATTGTCAACATCCCCCACTGGAGTGCTGCATTTGTTACAACTGATGAACCTACATTAGCACATCATAATCACCCAAAGGCCATAGTTTACCTTGGGGTTCACTCTTGGTGTTCTACATTTTGTGGGTTTGGACAAATGTGTCATGAAATTATCCACCATTAGAGTATCACACAAAGTATTTTCACTACCCTAAAAA
>NW_025408834.1:0-304 GCF_002201575.2 Neomonachus schauinslandi | reverse complement strand
TTTTTAGGGTAGTGAAAATACTTTGTGTGATACTCTAATGGTGGATACTTTCATGACACATTTGTCCAAACCCACAGAATGTAGAACACCAAGAGTGAACCCCAAGGTAAACTATGGCCTTTGGGTGATTATGATGTGCTAATGTAGGTTCATCAGTTGTAACAAATGCAGCACTCCAGTGGGGGATGTTGACAATGAGGGAGGCAATTCATGTGGGGGTGGAGGGCAGGAAGTATGTATGGGAAATCTCTGTACCTTCCCCTCATTTTGCTGTGAATCTAAGACTGCTCTAAACAATAATAGC
>NW_025408833.1:0-63078 GCF_002201575.2 Neomonachus schauinslandi | reverse complement strand
AGGAGAGGGGAGGTGCAGAGGGGGGAGGGACAGGTGGTGGGGAAGGGGCAGAGGGGGAGGGGGAGGGGCACAGGGGAGGTTTTGGGGGAAAGGGAGGGACAGCATGAGAGGGGGAGGGACAGAGGGGGAGGGGCAGGATGAGAGGGGAGGGGCCAGGGAGAGAGGGAGGGGCCAAGGGGGGGCAGGAGTCTGCAGGGCCTTCATCCTTGTGGGCCAGGGAAGGGATTGAGGAGGTCTTACTCCAGAGTAACAGGGAGCCAGGGAGGCTTTGAGCAGGGTGGGGCGCATGACCTGAGACTTGGGGGCAGAGGAGGATTTGGGATGTCCAGGGCAGACGTCTGGGCACAGCACAGACACACAGACACCCTCTGAAGGCCAAGCAGGCCGGGTTGCAGGTGTGTGGGAGGCGAGCAAGAGGGGACCCTCCCTTGCACACCGCTGCTCGGCCAGACTGCAGACAACACACTGCCACCACATGGCCTCTGTATTTTTCTCACTTTGGTCAAAAACACAGTGTCAAGAGTGATTTTGGGGGAAATAAGTTTAAAAGGTGTCATATTCCAGATAAAGCATTTTGAACAGTAAAGGAAGATGTTTCTAGAAGGACATGGGAAATAAATGACGCCCCAGGCCAGCACAGTCCCCCCACGTGGGAAGCAGAGGCAGCCCCCTTCCGCTGGACGACCCCCTGGGATGGAGGAGTCTGTGCACAAAGGTGGAGGGGAGACCTCGCGTGCTCTGGGGAGGCTTTCTGGAAGAGAAGGTGCGTGAGCCAGGCCTTGAAGGATGAGCAAGGGTGTCTGGTGGAGAGAGGAGGGGACGGATGCTCTCGGCAGAGAACATACAGGAGCGACTCATCCTGCCATTCACCAGAAGGTCCAGAAGAGGCCTTACGAGCTCACCACCAATGGTGGGGAAGGTGGACCGCAGCAGCACTGCCGTGGGCGCTGTGTGGCGACGCCCATCTGGTGGCAGCGTGGCTCACGTGGTTAGTCTCTCAGGATTCAGAACAGCAATCCCTTCTGACCCAGCTAATCCCATGTAGGACATTGTCACAGATTCACTCCCGCATCTGCAGAGAGACATGTGAGCAAGGCCATGAGGGCGATGTTCTGTCCAAGAGCAGGAGAGGGACACAAGGCGACTGTGAGTCAGGAAGGGCCTTGAGAGTGGCTGGGACATCCATGTGAGGGACACAGGACAGCCCCTGAGAGGATGGAGGCACAGCTGCAGGCTGTCCGTGGCACAAGAGCCCAGACAGGTGATCAAGAGGAACAGGGACCGTGGGCGTCTCGGTCCGCCAGCTGCTGAACATGCACAAAGCGGGCATCTGGCAGACACACGCGGGAGGAGCTCAGTGTCACTCCATGCAGCTTTAAGCCGTGCACACACATCGCCTACTCAAAACAATCTATTTTAAGCTTCAAGGTCCAGCCCGAGCCTGACAGTACCGAGTGTGGGCAGAGTGGCTGGGCTCAGGCAGAGACTGCTGAGTGTAGCTGCCCAGTCCCCTCCACAAGGGCCGGCCAGTGTCATCTTCCCACCCAGCCCACACAAAGTAAGGAAGACCCATCCTGCAGCCAAGCCCTCTCTTGCCCTGGAGCCAGGAAGCTGGACCTGACTCCCCCGATTGGCATGGGTGTCACGGCCAGCATGCAGCAGCTAGCAGGGCAAAGATGAGGGGTGCTGGACGGGCCGAGGCCATACACAGTCCTGCAGAGAAGGCAGCAGTGACCTCAGCAAGACAGCAGCAGAGGGAACGGGGACACCCACACCCAGAGAAGAGATCCCCAAGTCCCCTGGAGCTTCAGGGACAGACGCATCCCTGGAGCTGTAAGGGGAGGGTGTGCTGTGACAAGGGGCTGGTGGGGCCACAGCGGGAGGCTGTGCAGGCAGCCCATGGGCAGTTCCCACCTTTTCTGCCCCAGCACCTGCCTGAGGATGTACAGCTCCAGGGACAGTCCTGTGTGAGTGCGGACAATGCCGGGAAGAACTCCAAGACGGCCATAGGGGTCTCTCTGTGCCCCGGCCCTTGCCCATCCAGGTATGTCAGCACTAGGAGATTCACGCATCCAAATGGCACTTGGCAGAACGCCTCTTGTGTCCTCCCTGCCCCTCATCCCCACACCCACACCGCTCTGCCCCATGTCTCTCCACAGCCTCCTGTCTGCTGCACGTTTGCACAGCTTCGAGGAGGAGGTTGGAGGGCTCACATTGTACTTCTGATGGACCAGTGATGCACAGGACAAGGACACACACCAGAACTCCCTCTCTTCTCCTCTCCCATTTCTCCCTCCCCAGTAAAGCAGCCCAGGCTCTCCTACTGGAGAGGCCAGGTGCACACCCACCCGACAGCCAGCACTACGACAGCCAGCCTGCAGGGGGACCTTCGTGACAGACCCTGCAGCCCGGTCGAGCCTTCAGATGAGGCTGCCCAGCCGACACCTTGACGGCAACCTCGAGACGCCCCGAGCCACAACCACCCAGCTGAGCCGCCCCAGGGTCCTTGGTCTTCGGGGAGGAGAGGACACACGGTGGCTGTCTTAGACTGCCGAGTTTGGGGTAACACATTAGAGGGCAGCAGACAACCAGCACGGACGCTGTAACCCACGGCCCCTTCCGACTGCACATGAGCCCTTCTCCTTGTCAGCTGTCTGCCACCGTGAGCTGCCCGTTCGGTCCTACCAGACACTGACCTGACTCAGATCACGCTAACAGCAGTGCAGTGTCAGTTCTGGTTCAAACGAGGTGCATCACCCATCGTCACAGTGCTCCCGTGGCCGAGGCCGCTATTACCAATGTGACTGTGATATCACCGTCAGTCAAGGACACGCCAACTACAGGAAAATCCAAACCCCTGTCTCAGCAAGAGAGCACTTCTCAGAGAACGCCTACTGTGTCCCAGCACCCGTGGCCCCCTCCCCGTGCAGGTGGTCCTCCCTGGGCCAGAGGCATCAGCTGGGAGCTCACTAGCAAGGTAAAGTCTCAGGCTCCACCCCGACTCTGGGAGTTCCTCTGATGCTGGGGAAGGACAGCTGTGGGTTCGGGGAACCTCTCAGCGGTGCTGGGGGCCGGCAAGGGGAGACTGCGGATGAGGAGGGTCTCAGGAGCCAGGGGGACAACTTCAACAGAAAGTCCGAGTCCCCCAGACCCACAGGCACACAGAGCTGTGGACGGGACAACACCGCGCTCCAGAGAGGTCAGGGAGCTGGACACCACAAAAGAAGGTCAAGAACCGCTTCCCTGAGGCCCAGCCCCTGCCCGGAGGCCACGCTCCACTTGCATTTCCCCCAAGGCAGTTAGTTGTTTGTAAACCGTGCTCGGTGGGAGGAGGACGAGCCTGGAAGTCATGCCGGTGAGAGAGGTCAGACCCCAAGAGCAGAGAGCGTGGGATTTCGTTTCCACGAACCGACCCGAACATGGTGGGAGAGAGCAGATGACTGGGGGCCAGGGGAGAGCACGCGGTGATGGAAATGTTCCGGAACTAACAGACCATGCTGCACAACAGTGTGAATGTGCTACATGCCACTGAGCTGTTCACGTTACAGTGGTTGGTTTTATACACATTTTATCTCAAAAACAAACTAGCTGGTGCCACAGTGGGTTCCATCCCACCACCTGCCCACAACCTTGTTAGCGACATCTTGGCGCCCCCCCCCCCCCCCCAGCCTGCCCAGCCGTTCAAAGGCCACCCCCCAGAGAATGGCCATCCGTGGTCAGCACGCCGCCCTTCCTGGGCCTCCCGCTGCGGGGTGCTGGGGCGCTGTGGCCGCCGGGTGGGCGCAGGGTGGGGCCTGGCCTGGCTGTGATGTGGGCGCCCCAGCCGCTGAGGTTACTCTGAGGCTGAGGGGGCACGCTTGTGCTCCTGGCTCTGGGCCCAGGAGGATTCTTTCCAGAACAGCAGTATCTCAGGGGCCCTCACTCCCTGGGACCCGTCACCCTGTGGCTCCGTCCCAGAGCCCTGCCTGCGGCCACTGAACAAGGAAGGCCGGGAGCAGGACAGGCAGTGCTCAGGCTCCCACATCCACAAGGCCAGGGGTCTCCAGACACGGGACACTCACTGCTGACCCAGAGGACCCCAACGCCTCCCAGGCCTGTCCCAGGAACTCCCAGCTGGCCAGGACAGCCTGCACCACTGCCCCCCAGGTGCCCCCCGGTGAAACATCGCCACCCGATCCGGCCACCTGCCGTGCTGCGGACTGCACTCTGCAATGTCTGTGTTTCAGCAGCCTTTCCAGCACCTAGAGGCGCCTGACCCTCAAGTAAAACAGTCCTTAGGCCTGGTGGCTGAGGCTCGGGAGCAGGTGTCTAGCAGCAGCACAGGCCGCCCCTGTCCGAGAGGTCTGAAGCATTTTGTCAGATCTTTCCAAAATCTCATGCCACGGTCTGACAGCGGGCTCCCCCTGCACCACCGGGCTGAGCAGGACACGTTCGTGTGGAGCACATGCATCATGCATGTCCCTGCCCCACTGACGAGTGGCTGATGCCTGGGCTGGACAGCCCACCTGCTCTGGATCTGGGGCTCCCCCGAAGCTCCCCACGCCGTGCCTCCCCCAGGACCCGGACCCCAGTCTGGGGCAGGAGCCCCGGCTCTCACTGGTCCCGAGCACCCGAGGGGCCGGGAGCGAGGCTGCCCGAAGGCCTCACCAAGAGCCCATGTGGCTCTGAGGGGCAAACCACGTGACACAACCATGGCCCATGGTGTCCCACGGATGTCTCTGCCCGTGAATGCAGCTGTGACAGAGCAGGTTCTCTCCACGCTCTGCATGGTCTGTCCGAGGGATGTGCGGGCGCCCAGACACCCTGACCATAGGCAACACAGCCCTGCTGGCTTCTCGTCCTGATACGAGAGTGCCTTGTTCCTGAAGGCGCGTGAGCTCCTTACCCCACCGTGGCTGGGAGGAGTCACGTAAGGGAGGCTTAAATACCAGCCAGGCCGCGTTCACAGAGCACGGCTGGGGCATGGGCACCAAGGGTGACGGCCGCGAGGAACAGCGGTGACCCGGCTGTGACTCCCTGGAGTGCACCTGCCCGTGTTGGTGCCGTGCCAGCCCCGGGGACGGGGACGGACACACGGGGCAGAGAACGTCCCCAAGGAAGCAGAGCCCGGCAGGCAGCGTTCCCATGGAATCCACAGGACATCTCAGGCCGATGAATGAGGTGGGCGCTGAAGGAAGAACGTCCAGTGAAACCCAGGCCCCTCCAGCAGCGACTCGTAACACACTCCAGGCAGTTCTGCTTGACAGGACCTGCGCCTCTTAGTGGCCATCGTCCTTTGAACCCAGGACGCCTGTGCTTCCCAACTCCTGGGGTGAGCGCTGCAGAGGGGTCAGCGGCGGGCTCCCCGGCTGGAAGGGACAAAGCTCGCCGGCCGGGCTGAGGTGGGCGGAAGGCTCCAGGTCACAGAGCTGCCGGGACTCCATCCTGAGAGGGGAACGTGCTCTGGGGCGGTCTATCCCCGGGACCCGGGCTCAGGGCTCGCACGCCAGGCGGTACAGCCCTCGTGGATGAGGCGTGGTTACCCGCTCCCATGTCCCGCCCAACCGCACACAGTGGACACAGGGAGACCGCCAAAGCAGGGGAGGAGGGGCCCGGGGCCCAAGCAGACAGGCCTGTCCTGTGGCACCTCACAGGCCACACTGCCCCCAGCCTGTCCCCATCCCGCTGTCCCCCGGCCTGCCCCGCAGCTCCAGCCAGCAAGCCCGTCCCCTCTCCTCTGTCCTCTGACCCGCTGGCAAATCCTGTTGCTTCTGCCCTGAAGATCTCTCTGATGCATCCACCACCGCATCCTCACATCCTCACGGTGCTCCCAAAGCCCGGCCACCCCTCCCCCGCAGCTTCCTGCTGGCCCCGGCCTCTGCCTGCTGCCCCACCCGCCCACCACTGCAAACACGCAGCTCTGGCTCCTTAAATCTCCCGTGGCCCACTGCTGCAGAGCAGCAGCTCAACATGCTGGCCTGCCCCTGCCCAGCCGCACCTGGGGAAGCCGCAGCTCACAACTGTGTGTGCACGCACGCATGTGCATACATGGTGTGCATGAGTGTGCGCCTGTGTGTGCGTGTGTGTGCGCCCGTGTGTGCATGCATGGGTGTGTGTGCGTGTGCACACGTGTATGCATGCGCGTCTACACATGGGGGCCGTGAGCCCACGCCCATGTGGGACGTGTATGAGTGTGCGCCCGTGTGCGTGGGTGTGCATGGGTATGTGTGTGCATGTGTGCACACGTGTGTACTTGGGCGTGTGTGTGTGCGCACGTGTGTGTGGCCGTCTAGCCCCACTCGATTCTGCGGCTGTGTGAGTCACCCCCGCCCCCCGCCGCAGGCAGAGAAAGCTGGGGGCAGGCCAGTGGCTTCGAGCGGGCAGATAGGATCTCGCCAGACAAGTGAGTGATTGAATCTCCAGGTGGCTGAAGGGGAGGGAGCTGGACACGTTCCGAGTGTGACTCTGGTTTCCAGGGTAAAGCACCGGGAGCGACGTCGCCATGTGCCATCGCTAATGAGGCGGCTCACGACTCGTCCGGACTCGCGTCTCCCCAGCAGGATGAAAGCGGAGCCCTGGGGGCTCACACGTCACCTCAGTGCCGCTCAGAGGCCCGGACCCGTCCCCGCGTCCCCGGCCGGCGGCTGCACCCAGTGCTGGTCATCGGGGTGTGGGGCGGGGGGGTAGCCCTCGGAAGACACCGTAGAAAGCGTCTCCTACTATCACAGCACCGGGCCCTCGAGGACTCAGGACGTCCGCTCTGGGCACCACGCGGCAGTAATAAGAACGGGTTCTGTTGACCGCACACACACTCTTGCACGGGGCATCCAGGACCAAACCCGGGTCCGCCTGGCCCCCCAGCCAAATTCCTAAACGGCCCCTCGGCTGCTCTGCGAAGCCCTCGATGGAATGCCGTGGTCCGAGCTCAGAGGGGGGCGTGGGGTCAGCTTCAGTCAGTGCCCCACTCTGGTCACTCGGCTCCTCCCACAGGCCGCCCACCACCAGCGGGCCAGCTTCTGGGGGCTTCCTCAGGGCAGGAGCCCGGGAGCCCGTGGCCACTGCGGGCATGAACTCTGCACTGGGAGTGCTCACTGCGGACCAGCCGCCTCCGCACGGCAGCCAGGTGGCCTCCTCACATGGAAGACGGCTCAGAACGAGGAAAACCGCGTTTTCTGATGTTTCACTGATGTCACCAAGGAGGTAACAAGCGCAGGGCATTATGGGGCGGAGACCGGGGCCAGCACCGGGAGCTGGTCTGCTCTGGGGGCCGGCTGGGAGGCCCCAGGCTCGGAGCACCGGAGGCAGGCCTGCCCCACACGGGGGCCCCCGGGAGCACCCCTGCAGTCTGCCCTGCACCCCCGGGACTGCGCCTGCAGGTGCCCAGCAGAGCGACTCACACTACGGTCTGGAAGGCAACGTCGCAGGCCTCAGACTGTGTTATAAACACCCTTTCCAATAAAATGCCCAACACACAACGGCAGCAGACACACAGGGCAGAGCTGCATGAACAAACCCGGCCAAATCAACAGACGTGGAGACAGACCCTGAGACCCCACGGTGGGAACAGCCAATACGTGTGACAGTCTGGACCAGAAACTAGACACCAGGAAACTGAAATGTGCGTGTTTGAAACACCCGCATAGGAACCACACGAGCTGAAATTCAGGGACGCTCTCAGTTCCCTACAGAAGCACTAACGAGCTGCTCCGGGGCTTACTGCTGCGCAGTGCATCCTCTGGGCTCCGCGGGAGACGCCGCGGGGCTCTCACGGGGCCAAAGCCAAGGCCGCTCCGGCGGGGATCGGCTCGCTGCCCGCTCTGGCTCCTGGAGGCGCCGCGTCCCGTGGCCTGCAGCCCCGTGGCCCATCATCACGGCTCCTTCTCTGACCCCGTGGTGCCATCAGACCCCCGTGGGTAACCCAGGGTCACCTCCCAGCTCGAGACCCGTAACCGGGTTACACCTGCCAGTGCCTTCCATAGACGGCGTGTTCACTGGCGATCGGCTGGGGCTCGCACATTTTCAGAGCCGCTACTCTGCCCCTCAGTTGCTGTTACCGAATCAGGGACCTGACAACTGAAAAGGGAAACAGTAAAGTAGCCAACAGATCAGAACAGAATACAGGTCCCGAAAGACGTGAGGACGGAGACCGGATGGAAGGCGGCGGGCAGAGGGAGACACAGTGGGCACAGTGGAGAGCCCAGCGCTTTCTGTAGCGTCCAGGAGGAAAGAGGAGAGCGGGAGAAAGCCACGCCTGGAGATGCGGCCGCGGAGAGCTTCCTGGGACTCGCTGAACGCATCGACCCACGAGCCCCAGAAATGCACGGCTGGACACGTCAGCGCGGAACTAGGGAAAACCGAGCGTAGGAGAGCTCGTGAGGGCTGTCCAAGAAAGAAGGCAGATTTCCCTCGTGGAACCCACAGGCAGTAGGCCGGCCTTTCTAGGACCGCGCTCCAGCCCCCCTGCAGGTGCCCTGGACTCGCCTCCCCCGCTGTGCAGCAGCAGGGTGGGAGAACGGGGACCCCGGTATGCTGCCCCGAGGCACCAGTCGCACCATCAGCATGCACAGAGCAGTGCACCTGAGCCGGGCACCGGTCTCAAGGCTTGCGTCCCTCAGCTTCATGCACCGACGCCCTAACCCCAGCACGGTGGTGTTTGGAGGTGGGAACCCTGGGTTCAGAGGAGCTCACGAGGGTGGGCCTGGGGTCCTTCTAGGAGAGGAGGAGGCCCCAGAGCTGGTTCTCTCTCTGCCCCGGGAGGCCATCTGCACGCCAGGGAGAGAGGCCCCCCCAGAGCCCAGCTGTGCGGCACCGTCTGTGCGTCCTGCACGGCAGCCCCAACTATGACCCGGGTCCTCCATTCGTGCGGTTGAGTCAGACAAGAAACAAGACACACGGGGGGTGGGGGTGCCGGGGACGGTCTGATTTAGAAGCGCTGAGGGCAGGCAGACAGCACCGACACTCGAGGAGAGGCCCCAGGAGGTGAGGGGGCGCGGGGCAGACAGGCTAGCAGGGAAACAGCAAAGGCCCTGGGGTGCACTGGGTCTTGAAGAACAGGAAGGCTCCTGAGGAGGGTAAGGAATGTGGGAGGACATTTTTCAGTATTTTGCAATGAATCAAACATACCATTTTGACCTTCTTTGTCTTTTCCTTGAGATTTCTTAATCAAAATTCAAATTGTTTTTTTAAAGATTTGTGTATTAATCTGAGAGAGAGCGAGCATGAGCAGGGGGAGGGTCAGAGGGAGAGAATCTCAGACTCCCCATGGAGCATGGAGCCCAACATGGGGCTCGATCCCACGACCCTGAGATCATGACCTGAGCCGAAACCAAGAGTCAGATGCTCCAGCCACTGAGGCATCCAGGTGCCCCAAAATTCAAATTACTTTTTTAATTTTTAAAATGTACGTTGGACTGAGCAGGACTGGAGTGATGGAGAAGAGGGGTGGGCATTCTTCCTAGAGTTCGGGAACGTAGGAAAGTTCTGGAAGACCAACGGCACACTGGGAGAACCCAAGCACACTGGACAAGCAGGGAGGTCCCGGGTGCCAGGCAAGGCCCACGTACCCCACATGCATCTTTGCATGGCCTCCAGAGCCCACCGCACATTCAGCAGACCAGCACTTCCCACAAGGGTGTGTGGACGTGGCCTGCATAGGGCCTCGGCCTCCCCGCCGCCTCCAGTAGCCGTCCACTCGCCACAGGAGTAATCCAGAATGCGTACGAAGCATCGTTCACCACGGTTTTGTGGGCACGCAGGCCCCAGTCGGACGCAGAGGGCTGAAGGAGCGGACACTGGTGGCTCCGGGGAGGAGGACACTCCAGGACGCGCACAGCGAGCGCCCTGAGGGCGGGGGGGCCGGTCCAGGCAGCCCCCGCCAGCTGGGGAAAGCCCCCCGCATGCTGCGGACAGGCCCCCCGGGAGGCACGGGGCGCGTGTCTGGACGCGAGGTGCGCGCCAGAGCAGGGTGGACGCGCCAGGAGGGCACATCCCGAGCTGAGCCCGGACAGCGCGTCAACCAGCAAATCCTAGTTGCTAACCTTCCGCTTTCCTTGGTTTTCAAACTGATTTTCCAGAACAATCAGAAATTGACTTTGCATTAAGAATTTTAAAACTCTTCTCACTTTTTTAAATCAGAGGCTGCGGCCATGGTCCAGATGACAGCAGAGTAGGGAGCAGGGGTGGTCGGAGTGCGTGGGGCACGTGGACGAGGCGGCAGGCTCCAAGGGGCCGCGGGGGCGGGGGGTGGAGCGAGAACCCCAAGGAAGCCCACGCGAGAGGGGCAGCTGGAGGAGGGGCTCCCAGCGGGGGTACAGAGGAGCAGCCTGACACCTGAAAGCAGAGGGGTCCCCGAGGGCGGTGCCACAGGAGCCACGCTGGTGGGGGTTGGGAGAGGCTGACCCAGCCTGACGCCCAGCAGAGCAGTGATGGCCGCAGGACCGGTCACCCTCTGCTCGGCGTCCGGGGCCAGCACCTCTGCGGGGGCCCCAGGGCCAGCAGGGGTCGGGGGCAGGAACCCAGAAGGGAGAACCCCTGCCTGCCCCCGAGGGCCCCCACGATGGCGTCTCCTGGATCCTATGCCCTTGAAGCTGGGACCCCCAAAGGGCCACCCTCTCTGGGTGATGCCAGCCCCACCCGCAGGGGAGCCTGGGACTGAGCGGGGCGGCTGAACCCACGCTGTCCAGCCACGTCCTCTGGGTGATTGGAACCAGACCGATCCAAACCCAAACAAGCCACCACGGGCACCGCAGGCCGGCTGAGCAGGAACGGGGCGGCCAGAGCAAAGGCAAACACTCACTGGAGGCCCAACCTGCGCTCGCGGGGAGGGATCCCGAACAGAACCAGCAGGGACGACAGGGCAGAGGCCGCGGCGGCCAGCCCAGCCCTCACACAGAACCGTCCCACGTGCCGGAGCCACCAGGCTCGCTGTTTGGAAACAAGTGGGCGATCACTGTGCCTCTCCTGCGGGCCCCCAGCTGCGGCCACGCCCCGCCCACACCCCGCCCCCACGGAGGGCCCCGGCGATGCAGGGTGCTGGGGTCCTGGCCACCGGGACCCTGCCCTGCACCTCTCAGGACAGCCAGTCTGCCTGACACGCACAGGCGACCTTACGGGCAGAAGGGGACCTGGGGGTGGTCCAAAGAGCCGTATTTGTTACATGCATTTGCAAAATTTGAAAAGGAAACTAACAGTTAAAAAAAAAAAATACAGCTGAGCAGAATCTTGGCTGGTGGATTAGTACCTGGAACACACTCTATTTCCCAGGTGTGCCCACGGCTCTTGAGAAGGGGGAGGTGCCAGGTGAGGGAGGGCTCGGGAGGGAAGCCGTGCTCTAAGACTCGTGTTTGGAGGAGGTGTGGGCACCGCTGTTCCCCAATCCTTTCAGCCCAGAGAGGCCACCTCCCTAGTGCCAGGCCCAGGGCGACCGCTTCTGGCCACAGGCTGTGAGCGAAGGGACCCCCATCCCAGAGGGCAGGCATGAGGTCTCGTGCCCTGGGCCCACGCATCAGACTGCAGGTCACAAACACAACACGCTTACTGGAGAGCAGGGAGCGGATCCATCGCTGGGATCTGTCACCGGCGGGATCCGTCGCCGGGATCTGCTCCCGCCCGGCGTGGCCCTCCGTGGCCTTCTCCCAACCACCATCCAGGTCCTGGGGCCAGAGGCCCACGTCCGAGCCGCCTGGTGGAGGGACGTGCGCAGGTGACGAGGCAGAGTGCAGGGCCACCGAGTTTGGGCTCTGCCCCGCGTTCTAGCTGGCGGTCTCGAGGGTCCTCAGGAGCTGGTGCAGAACCTGCCGTGGACCTCCAGTCGTCTGGGGGGGCATTTCACGCCCTGAAATGCCCTGCGGATGTGGGTCCAGACCGGCTCGCACGGCCGCCGGTGACAGCCTCACGCAGGACTATTCAGATCGCAAACTCTCTCTTTAGAGCACCCCCAGTAAGATTTAACTGCATTTTCAAAAGCTTAATTTTATAATTTTATTTACATTTTGGATTCATTATAATTTGTATTTTACAAATTAATTATAATTTGCATTTTTAATTTCAATATATACATTTAAATACCTTAGCGGAAAATAATTTTTTTGTAAACACCAAAAAATACTTTCTAATTTTTACATTTATTTAACTTTAATTTACATATTTTATGGAAATGAATTCATTTTGTACATTTTGAACATAATTGTAGTTTTTAAAGATACTTTAGACCAACACTGTTAATAGATACTAATTTAATGAAACTCTTGAATAACAGAATTAGTGATTTTGTTGAAATAAGGGTGAGGAATAGAAATTGTATGGGATAAATATGTGACGACGCGTAGACAAGGACCATCTGTACTTTATTACACATCCAGCATAACCAGCTCTACGCAGAACACCCAGACCCGCACGGTGACCGTTAGACTCTGGGTGTTCCGCCAGGCGCGGGAACACGGAGCCTTACACATCTCACTCAAGATGTGGGCGGAAAGTTTTACTAGTTAGCATGGCTTCTGTGGTTTCCGTGTGTGGCCCCTGCAGTGGCCTCCCCGGTGCGCTCACTGCAGCCCACTGCCGTCTCCCGGGAGGGCCACACGGAGGGGAGGGGGCTCCACCAGCGGAGCCCCCAGCACCACCCACGCTGGCAGGAAGAGCCCCGAGGTTCAGGGTTGCATCCGCATGGCACCAGGCCCACCCTGGCTAACCACCAAGTCCCATGTGGTTGGGAGACGTGGACGGCAGCACGCGTGGCTTCCACGGCCAGATCCTGAGAACCCCCGGGTCTTGCCCCAGAGGATGCCCCTCCCCGGAGTGCAGGTGCCCCCGGTCCCCCGCAAGCCCGCTGGGCTCTGCCCCCACCCGCGCGTCGGCCCGCCCAGGGACCCCCGGCCACCTGCGGTTTGACAGGACAGCCGCAGGGTGCAGCTTCCTCCTGACTGAGGCGGGCCCCCTCCGCTGGCGGGGGCAGCCGTCTGCCCTGTGGTGGCGCTCGCCTGGAGCTCCAGCATGTGTGGGCTGGCGCACTGCACGTGATTCGTGGGGCTCACTTATTAGGACAATCAGGCTAAATTTAGGTTAATGGCTTTTTAATCATTCTCTCGAGGGTACATGAAAACACTTGAAGGCGGTCCACACGCGCCAAGCACAGCGTGGTAAGCGGGCCCTGTCGGGCGGACTGGACACCAGCCCGGGCACAGGGGCGGCGGGCACGGGGGGCGGCTGGCCGGCCAGCTGGAGGGGGCCTGGTGCGTCTCTGGTCCGGCGTGCGGAGTGGCGGTCCCCACACGGGGTTTTCAGACACTTAGACATGAATGTGCACACAGGGCAGCAGGCCGGCCTGTCCAGCCCGTGGCCCTGCTTGGAAAGCCTGGACACGGAGACCTGGGGCAGCCTCTCCTCCTGCGTCAGCAGCCGGCCCCTGGGCACCCTCCCAGCTCCCTCTCCCTGGTCTCCTCCTCCCAGCCACCCTTCCCCTCGGCAGCACAACTGAACGTTCCAGATGGTGAATCTGGGCACACGGAGACAGGGCCCACCCACAGGGCACACCAGCAGGGTCTCCCACCCCCGCCCCGCCCCAGACCCTCACCGGCCCCCTGCACGCAGGCTTCGGCCTCCCCCCAGCCCCCACTGGCTCCCTGGCCGAGCACAGAAGTGAGGCCTGCCTCCCCTGCAGAGCAGCTCCGAGGGGCACACACGGCCACGGCTAGGTGCCCGCCACGTGCCAGAAGCCAAGGGTGCCCTGCTGCCCGGGGCTACTCCCATCTCCCCTCACCCTGCTTGCCAGGGGCCGCCGCTGGGCGGGCTTGCCCCAGACAGCGGATGCCCCCCTTGTGCAGAGTCCACTAACCACGGCCCCCACAGTCCGGTGGGCCAGGCGCACCTGCACAGTGGCCTTGCCCTGTGGTGCGTCTGGTTCTCTGCCTCTTTGAATAGGCCTGACATCAAGGTCTGCGTGAGGCCCCAAAACAGTGTGTGTTCATACAGATGATGGTCTAAAACCAAAAATTAATGTGAAATACCCATCAAAGGTGATCTCTAAAGGGTGAAGACCTGGCATCAAACGGAACCGCATCTATTTCCGTATCCCTCCCCTGGGCCCAAGCCGTCAGAGGAGGAAAGGCAGAATACCCCCGTTTCCCCCATTCCCTCCCTGCGAGCGCCCGCCAGTGAGCCCGCCCAACAGCCCGAAACACGGTCAGGGAGGCCCCTGCACCGGGGAGGCCACGGCTTCCCCAGAGTTTCAGTCTCTTCACCTTTTATTTGTCCAGTTCCGCCAATAACACGCGTCAGCTGTAGCATTCGATACAAAGCAAGGACGGTGAGAGCGTGGGTCGCACCACGGCTCAGGTGGCAACCAGTCCTGGGCCGGCACGGTGGACAGACAGCAAGCACGTGACTCCGGGCAGGGGGCAAGGGCTGGTGTCAGACCGTGAGCCCCAGAGACGGGAACATGAGGCCACGGGTGCCACGGATCCCCTCCCAGGGATGCTGTCCACAGCAGCACAGAGCTGGCCTCCAGGCAGAGCATGGCAGGTAGAGGTCAGAGTGGAGTGTGTAGGAGGGCGCTGCAAGTCAGCGGTGACCCCTGTGGACAGGGTGCGCTCTGGGGCAGCAGAGCTTTGGACGCCCCGGGACACGCCTCAGATGCAACCCTCAAAAGCAGCGGCAGGGGAAGAGAAGGCCCCAGGGCCCATACCATCTCAGCGGCAAAGTTCCGTGGACACGTGGCGAGGGAGCGCGCCCCGGGCGCCGCCGAGACTGTGAAGCTGGCGTCCTCCAGAGCCGCAGAGAACGAAAGTAGGAGCATCCACAGGAACATAAGGAATCTCAGCAGCGAGAAACTAGAAAGTCAGATTCTACTTCTCAGGCCTGGAATATCCGAAATGAATAATCACTGGTGGGCCTGACCACCAAAGAGATGAACAGAAACCACCCACTCCGAGGAAGAGACACAGATGGACGGGGATCACAGAGAATCCTCAGTGCTGCCACCCTCCTGTGGCTAGTGCTCAGAAGGATGCACGTGGAACAGAGAAATACGGAGATTGTGAACGAGGTTTCCCCAATTTGATGGAACACTTCAAGACTCGGCATCTGAGAAGGTCTGCAAACCCCCAGCAGAACAGGTACAAAGAAGGCGCATCACAGGCAAACTGCTAAAAACCAAAGAAAAGAGAAGCTTGAAGGCGGACAGAGGAAAGGGGCACTTTGCAACCAGGTGCAGGGACGAACCTGACCGCTGGCCTCGGAAACAGCGGAGCCATGTCTGCAAGCGGCTGGAAGAAAGAAAGCCCACCCGGAATCCCAAACCCAGAAAAAACGCGCCCAGGGAAGGAGACGAGATGCTCCCCGTTAAGAGTGCTGAGCGCGGCCACCGGCAGAAAGGTGGTCCCAGAGGGAAGCGAGAGCGCAAAGCGGGGCGTGCGTGGCCCACACGGGGGCAGGCAGCCCCACAGCCTGCCGGGGTCTCGCCACCCCTGCACTGGGAAGGGAGCCACGCGCCAGGAGCAGAGGGGGCAGGGAGGAGCAGCCCGCACGTTTGAGACCGAAGGCGCCGGGACGGAGGTGGGCGAAGTGGCAGCAGTGGGGTGCACGGAGGACCCCGGGGGGCTCCTAACTTGAGGACGCGTACCGCTGGCCTTGCGGCTACGGCTCAGCTCCGTTGCAGGGAGGACGGGCACTGGAAATGTCCAAGACGGGGCTGCCACGGCCCCACCCCTGATGACAACTCAAACTTGGCACAGAACACACAAGAGTACCTGTGGACGCGGTGAGCAGAGCAGGGCAGAGTGCGGCCCATGAAGACCCACTCGTGGGGGGCCGTCTGCCTCCCACTCCGCCTGCACTGCGAGGTGGCTGAGCGGCGGAACTGGGCAAGCGTGGGCAGCAAATTCCCCAGGAGAAACCCTGTTTCCAACCAGAGGACCAGGCAAAGGTCGGCCTCGAGCCAAGGAATGTGGGAAACCCTGTCCTTCCTGCTCCGGCCCAGCCCTGCCCCCAGGCCGCCTGTCTCAGGGCTGCCCCTGTGCAGCCAGAGCGGGGCGGGCACTCAGAACCCGGCAGAGCACCTGCTCCTCTGGCTAACGGAATGGCTGCCCAGGCCCCAGCGAGGGACCTGCTCCCGTCTCTCGTTTCCCTCACTGGGCGGCTGAGAATGCCACATTCTGGCCGGGGGGTGTGGGGGGGCCAGCAGAGCGGGGCGCTGGAGAAGGGGATCCCCGGGTTCCATGCACCAACACAGCTCCCGGGCCCCCCGACACACACAGAGCGGCGCGGGCCCAACAGGCTCAGAAGGCTCCGGAGCCTGTGACGCCCAGTCCGACCCTGCATGGCGTCTGCCCCGTCAGAGGCCCTGGACACCTGCCAGCCTCGGAGCCCGCGTCCACAGAGGCAGGCCGGGGCTTCCATCCGAGCCAGGAGGGCTGAGGTCCCGCTCTGAAGGAGAAAGTCTCCAGGGAGCTTGCGCAGAACCCCAGTCGGCAAACACGACGTAACCTGACAGCTGCCCCACAGTCCACGTAAACATCCACACCTGGCCGCCCTCCACAAGGTGAGGGGCCTGCGCCGAGCAGACCGGAAACCCGGAGGTTCTCAGCAGAGAAACAGAAAGCATCAAGAAGACCTAACTCGAGAACAAGAGAAAATACAACACATGAAGTTAAGATTTTACTCTGAGGGCTCGACGGCTGAATGGAGACAGCACAGAGGAGCGTCCACGCACTGAGGACCGTCAGGACAAAGCGTCCGTCCTGAAGGACAGAAGGACAGCTTCCGGGGGAGAGCGTGCACCGCGAGGCCGGGCGTCCAAGCACGGGGGTCCCAGACGGACAGCAAAGATCTGCGCAGAAAAACACGGTTGAAGAAATAATGGCTGAAAACTCCCCAAACTTGGCGAACACGTAAGTCTACGTCCTGACAAAGCCCGGTGGAACCTCAACAGGATAGAGTCAAAGGAAGCCACAAGCAGAAACATCACCATCCACCTCCTGAAAACCAAAGACAAAGACAAGGGCCTGCGAGTGCCAGAGAGCGGGGCGGAGGACGGCAAAGGGGCAGCCCTTTGAATGGCGGGCGCTTCTCGTCCGAAACCAGCCAGGCGCAAGCAGCGGGCGGCACTGCCCAAGTCTGCAAGAGGACAGCCCGAATCCAGAAGGAAAATACCTGCGGGGACAAAGGCCAAATGAGGACCGGCGCAGATGACAACAGGCTCCGAGGGCGACCCCGCCAAGCCCGCGCATCAGCGGCCTCCACACGCAGAGAAGGAGACAGAAATCGGGAATATCTCAGCAAGTGTAATACACTCTTTGCTCCCTCAGATTCTTTAACCACTGAAAGCAAAAGCCAGCACAGGTCTGGGGTGGCCCGGCGTGTGCAGACGTACCACGGGGACAGAGCCAAAGGGCGGACCGGGTCCTGCGCGGCTCCAGGTCTCTAGGTTTTACTTGAAAGGGTAAAACAGTGACTCTAAGCAGACTGAAAGGTCAGGGAGGGTTACTGTAATCCCTAAAGCAACCACTGAAAGATGAGTACAACACACAGTAACATACAATTTGTTTACTTCTAATGCAAATCAATCATGTTTAAAAAGCAGATAAACTAAATGGGATACTAAAAATTATTCCAATAATTCGAAGGAAGGCAGGGAAGCCAGAACATCAAGTCATAAACACCAGAGGGGACAAACAGAAAGCAAAGAATAAAACTGTAGACCGAAATCCAAGCATCTCAGTAATTACATTAAACATAATTACACTTATAATTAAAAGATGGAGATTGTCAGATTGGATAAAAAATAATAAAAACTGGGACACCTGGCTGGCTCATTCGGAAGAGCATGCAACTCTTGATCTTGAGGTCATGAGTCCAAGCCCCACATTGAGTGCAGAGATTACTTAAAAGATAAAAAATTTTTAAGTAATAATTAAGATAAAAGATTTTTAAAAGTCCTAAATACATGCTGTCTATAAGAAATCCACTTTAAATATAAGGCTATAGGTGCTTCAAATGTTAAATAAAAAAAAAAGTTGTTTTTCTCCAAAGAGAGCAGCAGGCCTGGGGGGTTCAAACAACTTAGTTCTACAAAACTTTCAAGGAACAGGTTATCCTAGGAGAAAAAAAGACTGAAGAATCTCCGCATTCCTTGAGGCACGTAGCTCTGACGTCAGAACCAAAGGCATCAGCAGAAAGCTGACGTCAGGCCCCCACCATCTGCCGGACGAGGCGCCAGCCCATCCAACCGAACGGCTCGCTCTCAGGAGGAACGCACCACCCCCGAACTGGACTACCCCCAGAAATACGAGGACGATGTGAATACAGAACCCCCGGTGTGACGCACGCTAACCCAGAAACCACCAGGAGTCAGGGTGGCAGGTGCTTGCCCAGGGAAGACCCTCCGGGCTCATGCTGGGGGGTGGGTAGGGCAAAGCAGGGAGGCTTGTGCTTCTATTTCCCGCAGCCTCTGCCCGCCCCGTCTCACGGCACCCCGCCCCTCCCCCGTCAGCCCCAATCCTGCTCCGCCATGCGGTCGCCCTGTGCCCTGAGCAGGCTGAGCCGGGAGCGGCGCCCCAGCCTCTGCCCACTGGGGCCGACGGCACACACACCCGCCCCCTCGCGACCATCAGTCAGGTCTGCAGGGCCCGCCCGGGCGCCCGAGCTGAGAGCCCCAGTGACACACACACCCATGGGCTGGACCGGCCACCACACCAAACGGGTGCTGTTTTTGCCAGTGTGTGGCCAGAAGCCTCCCGGAAGGTGAGCTGACTCCAGGGTCTCTGGCCGGGAGGCAGCGGCGGGACTCCCGACCCTGCTCCCAGGGGGCGCCCTGACCGAGCCAGCTCTGGAGGGCGGCCGTGTGCCAAGCCCCCACCAGAGTGCTGCTGACGCCCGACAGGCACGGAGGGTTCGGATCCACGGCCCAGGTGGGCTCACACAGCCAGTGGCAGCAGGGCCCGTAAGCACCCCTCAGCCCTGTCCCCACCGCGTAGCCAGGAGCACAGCTGCCCAGGCCCTCGGGGGCCACGGCACCTCCACCGGGCCCTGCAGTCTGCTCCTGAGGGACACGCCAAGGACACTGGTCTCGGGTTGCGTTCTTGCCACCACGGGAGGAGCGACGTGTTCCGACGCAGGCTGCCGGGCTCTGCTGCTCTGGGGTCCCCGCTGAGCGGGCACCGGCTCGGGCCCGTGTCTACTGCCCCTGCAGACACTGCGCTTCCTGCCAAGTGGAGGGGCCGGGGGTCAGGCGCCCACTGCTCAGTCCATCCCCGGAGGAGTGGCACACACACACGCGAGTACAGATGTACGTGTGTGTTAAGTACGCAGGTCTTAGTGAGGACGGGGGACATGCTTGGCAGGGTAGTGCCCTGGGTCTGGCGGGAGGGACGACGCTGCCGTCAAGTGCCCACTTAGCGGCTCCATCGGGCAGGCAGCGGTCCAGGTGGGAGAACCCCGTGAGAAGCCCCGAGCCGGCTCTGCCCTGAAGCTGCGACTGTTTAATGTGGTTCCAGCTCATTTAGCGCATTACCCAGGATTTCAAAGAGCCATTAGCCCAAGACAATCCCTCAGTCTCTTGTTTCCATCTGAACGGGTTCCAACGTCAGGTCCTCTGCCAGAGAGGTGAGCCCACATGCACACGCACATGCACACACACAACATGAAAGGAACCTGTCACCACCGCTTCCCTGCAGCAAACAGGAGGCCGGGGACCAAGGCCGGCCCACGAGGTCGCTGCCGTGCACACGCTCACACGCACAGCTCGCCGTGGAGGCCCAAGGGCCCTCCCCACTGCCCACATGGACAAGCCCATCCCACCAACCTGGCAGCAGCTTCCAGGTCTGTGACCCCCACCCAACGGGGCCCAGCCCCTGTGAGGCCTACGGGCCCTGCTCCCTGCACTGGATGAACAGCAGTCCCCACAGCCGGGGCCGGTGGGAGCTGCCCCTAGGCTGGCTCGATGCAGGGGGTCGGCACCTCCGACAGGCCAGTGGCGAGGACCACAGCAGCCTGGAGAGGAACAGCGCAGTCCCACAGCGTCCCCCCAACTATGACCCCCACCCTCACCAGGCACCTGGCGTCCCTCAGGACCCCCACCCCCAGCCCCAAGTGCTGAGCTCCCTTCTGAGCGGGGTCCTGATGCCCTGGCCTGGTGGGGCTCCCATGGAGATGCTCAGCCCCCTGCCACCCCGGAGAGGCCCGGCACCAGGACAGCCCGGGAGGATGAGCTGAGAACTACAGGAAAGCTGGGCTCGTCTGCAGCTAGAGCAGGGTTTCCCTGAGCTGTGCGGGGGGCCGTGAGGGCCAGCCCCACCTCCCCGTGCCACGAGACCCGCCTCCCCGGTGAACCTATGCATTCTACGCTTCTCATAGCTCCTTTCACCTACAGCTGCCCACTGTGAACGGATAAACGGAGTCAAAAAGGAAAGTAAGGGCAAAAGACCACCACGCGGATCCCGTGTCCTCAGGCTGGCAGGCCAGCCTCCACCAGCAGGGCCACCACCCACCCCGCACACACGCTTCCACGGACCTTTCTGGAGTCGGGTGCTGACCCTGTGCCCGCCACGCCCCCAGCCCGGGACATCTGCCTCTCCTGGTTCAGACAGGAAGCCCCGTAGGAGGTGGTGGTGACCTCCAGGGCCCCACCCTTGGAAGCGGGCGAAGCAGGAGCAGAGGGAGAGGGGCAGGCCCACGGCGGGCAGGGGAGGAGGCGCAGAGAAACTCTGAGGGGAGGGGCGGGGCGGGGCGGGGCGGGCTCTGCGGGTCAGCTCAGCTAGAGCCAGAGCGGGGCTCCCATCGCCGCAGGACCCCAGGAGGTGGAGGCACACACCTGGCAGGCACCAAGGTCCATGAAATGAGCCTGGTTGGGCTGGGCTGTGCCGAGGGGTGCTGATGGCGGGACCCCGACTCCTCGACCCGCGGAGGGCGCGGCCTGTCCTCGGATCTCCAGTGAGGTGGCTCAGAGGAAAGCACCCGGAGCCAAAGCAAGCCAGTCAAAAGTCACCGAACAGGCAGGTGCGCCTCCTCACACTCACGGTGAAGAACCAGTGTCCAAGGCCGGTCCACAGCCTGTCGCTTCAGAGTCGGGCCAGAGTCACCCACCTTCCGGTGTCTGCAGAACCGTGTGGCGTCATCATCCTGCTGGCTTCTCCCCACGGCCCGTGTTCCAGCGGCAGGAAGTGCCGTGCTCCAAGGAGAGGCCGGCCACAGCGCGCTGCTGACCACGGGGGCCCCTTGGGCAGAGGGCGCAGTGGGCCGAGCACGGGAGCGAGGAGACCGCAGCTTTCTGAAGCACACTCGGGCCTCGGGGTAAAGTGGCGCTCCAAACGGCTCCTGCTGCGGGACACCTCGTTCAGGGCCTCTGCCATGGGCCCCGGACGCAACCAGCCTTGGGTTTTTGTAGGAAAAATTCAACAAGGAAAAATACAATCCAGACTAGGGGGAAAATATAGAACTTTATTTTTAACATAGTTATTAAACTCCACCACAGAGTAAGGACATGAGATTCTTTGTTTCCATTTAATAAATACAAGTGAATAAAAATACTTTGTTTGCAAAGAGACTGCCTCTCTTCCTTCTCCAGATTTCATGGAAGCCCCGCTCTGCTGCGGCCACCCCCAGGCCACATCCCCCCACAAACCACTCCTTCCCTCTGGGTGCAGAGGCCTGCAAATACTTTCTGGCTATAATACCTCTCTCTTCCCTGATGCCCTTCCAAACACAAGTTCTCGTACTGAACGTCAAGTTTAAAACGGTTCCCCTAGGAGATCCGAGGAAGAGTCTGGTTTCCTTAGAGAAGCCCAGCATGGACGGAGCCCTTTCCACCAGCACTTGTCAACACAAAGAAAGTACGCGTCAGCTTTCAGCAAGACAGACTCCTGCGTCCGAAAGGGGGGAAAGGATAATGGAAAGTATAACCTACTGTATGTCGTACAGACGGTCCCTTATTTCAAAAATAGAGATTCCTATTTAAATTTAACCTGTCTGAAACAGGCCAAATATCTGATTCTACATGGAACAGCTCTGTTATTGCTTATAACGGAGGCCCTGGTGCTTTGCTGCTGAGCCGCCCAGGCTGGCGAGCTTCGGGGCTGCAGCAAAATCACAGACCACAACTAAGTGCCACTGCCCCCCAGCCCCCTCACAGCGCCATGCTGCCTTGGGCGCCACCCAAGGTCGGGGATGAGGCACGCCTCTGCGCTCTGTGCTCACAAGGGTGAACGTTCCCTTCCGACACCAAGCTGCAAAGAACAATTCTGTCTCGGTAGCTAACGTTCCTGCTGTGGCCACGCGTACAAAAGCTCAGCGCTCCCAGTCTTCACACGGCTCCGCGTGTCCCTCTGCCCCAGTGATTGCGCAAGTCAACGAGGACACAAATGTAAATCTTGGCTAAATATGACCGGAAAGAAAGTGTCAGTCTTTACAACCAGCAGTAAAACCTCTTCACACACCCCGTTTCTCATTAATCCACATTTTTAAAAAGTATTTATTTCCTGAAAGTATCTCTAAGTGTGACAGTTTGCAATACACAACAGACAAAAAAGATGTATCGAGATGCTAAGGAAACACATATGAAGTACTAGAAAACACGGAAACAAAGGTATGTCCCTGTCCTGGGGCCCACAGAGCCGTCCTGCCCAGCCTCTGCTCTGGCTGCGAGGCCCTGCTTCTTCGAAGGAGCAGCACTGGTTCGAGCCCCCTGGAGTGTGACACACACGCCCCCCACCGACCGCGACAGAAGGGAAGCCACTGCGCGGTGTGCAGGCGCTCCGGCCGGGAGAGGGGGTGGGGACGGCTCTCACCATCTCGCCGAACTGCCTTGCCAGGCATACGGTAAAACTGCATCCGACTGCCATCATCCTACACACATCATAATTTCAGAAGAGAAGCCTGCTGAGCGGGAAAGGCAGGGAAAAACACAGACGCTGTGGTTCTGCAAGCTTGCCTTTTTTGGTACCAGCACAGAGCGTCACCGTCAGCGCGCGTTCAGCAGAGAAGCGCCGGCCGCAGCTGGGCACCTGTGTGCGTGTGCGGAGGGCGGGCCTCAGAGCCCCAGGGACTTCTGCGCCAGCTGCCTGGCCACCCTGCAGAACTGCTCCCGGTCATCCCGCCACATCTTGGAAGCATCCACGTTAGCGCCACTCTCATCGTTGGGCTCTGAAAGAGAAGAGAAGGAGTTGCGCTCCCTGTGAAAGGGGCTCTGGCGAGGTCTTCCGTGTATCACTTAAAACTCCCACGCACCTTTCCGGAGCTGTGTCCCAGAGACAAACGGAAGACTCAGGAGTCTGTGAAAAGCTAGGGAAGGAAGTCAGCTCTCCGTGGACAGACTGAGAGAGGGAGGGCTGAGAGGCGGCGTGAGGTCAGGGACACGCGCATGCGGCACGAAGACCCACCCTCGTGATCCCTACCTCCCGAGTGTCAAAGATGTTCTCTCTATCTGGAAACCCTGGGCCCCACTCTTCCCTCCAGCTGCCCACGCAGCTCCTGCCAGAGGCCAAGGCGAGGTGGATGTCTGGCCCAGGGGCACACCTGACCCCAGCAGGTGCCCCAGACAGATCAGGAGACACACACACACACACACAGAGGGAGCGGGGCCCGCAGGGCAGGGAGCTAGAACACTGGGAAGCGCTGGATCAGAACAGAAAAGACAGCCAAGAGGCCAGCACGGCCGCAAGTAGGACCCTGACCATTCCCTTATGCCCCAGCCTCGCTTCCCTCTGCGGCCACCACGTCTCTGTTTCTCCAACCAAGATGACTTCTTTCCTCCCATTTATTCAACAAACCCTTCCTTGGCAGATCCTGTGCGTGAGGCCTTATGCAGGGCACTGGGTGTGCAGAGGGCACACCATCTAGTGCGCCTACAGACCGTGAACATCCACACGTGCATCGTTTCAAACTCAGCGCTACTAAGTGGGAAACAGGAGAGCAGGAGGCAGAGGACTGGAGGTCCTGCAGGCCTCGAGGAGGGTGTGTGCTCAGGGGACTCCTGAGCAGGTCCGACTGAAGAGAGCACCCATGACAGCAGAAACCCCAGGGCCCAGACAGCTCACAGAGGACCAAGGGCTGCAGCCTCTTAAAGCAGGTCAGGCCGGAGGGCACCGAGTGGGGCAGCCGGCTGTGGCGGAGCTAGGAAAGTAGCTCAGAACAGAGGGCATGTACTCTGTGAGAACAGCATGTAAGGAATACATTAAACCTTTTTTTTTTTTTTTTAAAGCAAGCTCCACACCCAGAGTGGAGCCCAACCCCAGCTCGGAACCCACAACTCTGAGATCAAGACCTGAGATGCGATCAGGAGTTGGATGGTCAACTGGCTGAGCCACCCAGGCGCCCCTACATTAAAACCTTTAAAGAGTCGGCTTGGGACTCTCTCTCCCTCTGCGTCTCCTCGCTCTCTAAAATAAAATAAATAAAACATTTTAAGAAAAAAATCTATAGTAAAACCGTGTCTCATGATACCATCTACAGTTTTCATCTGAAGACAGCCGACCACCGCCACTCACTTGATGCACTCCCTCAGCGTGTGAATGGAGAGGCGAGTGCTTCCGCCGTCAAACGCGCACGGACATCTTGCCTTTCCGGTACCCGAAGGGCCCACGGAGGCCTCCCACAGCACTTTCGGCCCTCCTCCAACTCTCCTCCGTTTCTCTCCTTCCTGGTTGTCTAGGTCATTCCTTCCCCCGTGCCCTTTCTCATCCCCTCTGTCCGGCCCCTCACCCACCATCTTATCCAGACACGAGCTTGCAGCCTCATTTCCACAGCTGGCCCCGGCCGAGCAACCACCAAGAACAGACACTCCCACGCCAGACTCTTCTCTCAATCCGGCCCCTCCGGAGTCCTGTCCCCAGAGACGGCAGCCCTCTACCCCGGCGCTGAGGTCAGAAACACAGGGGTCACCATGCACATCAGCAGGCCTCAGTCTCCCAACGACCCGTCCCCGTGGCCCCGCAGCCGTCCCTGGCCTGCTGGAAGCCCTCTTCCCCCAGGCCGCTGCGACAGCTGCCCGACAGACACCCTGCCGCAAGGACAGTCTTGCTAAGGCACTGCTAGCATCCCGGGAGGCTCAGGCTCCCTGCCCGCAGCTGAGCTCGAGCCGTAACTGGCGCGGGCAGTGCCCCCACGAGAGCCAGCGGCCTCACCCCGAGTGCCTCTCCCTCCCCCATGGCTCGTCACCTCCTACACATTCTAAACTCATCCAAGACAGTGCCGTCCCGGGACCGGGCCCAACAGCCCGTGTGTGTGTCCGTCGGGATGGATCAGTGACTGGCAGCCACTGTGGATTTGGAAAGTCCCCTCAGAGAGCGGGCCTTAAAGATGGGGTCTAGGACACACCAAGCCTGACACCCCAGGACCCAGCGTCTGCGACAGAGCAGACACCCACTCCACGAACTCGATGCCTGAGGACTGGAGCGCGGCTCATTCTGCTCAACGTACAATAGATACAACACGAAGTCAACTTTAAAATTCCTAAGTATGTAAAGTGTGCTTACACTTGGAAAAGCATATGCAAATAATTCAACGGAAAGGCAGAAAACAGCATATGTAGATCTCAAACCGAAATGACTTATAAAGGCAAAACTACATGAGGACAGAGAAGCAGCCCCCAGGCTGTCTGGCTCCTTCCTCCGGGGCCGGGACGGCCGCATTACCTGCCAGCATGCTCACCACCGACAGCAGGATCTTCTCCACGCTCTGCACGGGGCTCCACCTCTCGGCACTGCTCTCGTAGCCCATGGGGTCGTCGCCCGGAGCGTGAAGGATGGAAATGCAGACTCTGCCATCAGGGTAGACTGCAGGGGTCAGAACACAGCAGGTGAGCCGAGAGAACGGGGCCGGGCCCCACTGCGGGAAGAGGGTAAGCGGTGCAGACATGGAAAGCCGGCTGTTCACGGGGCTGGAGCAGAGCCCAAGCCCCAGGCGCCACGCTCAGGTCCACACGGCCAGGTGGACCCCTCGCTCCCCGACCGGGCTCTAGGCCCATCTGGTTCCCAGGCACCCCCAATGGTTCCACCTTCACAGGGATTTTTTCTTTTTTAGTACTATATCTAAAAGCACTAAATACATGAAAGGTTACCTGGCAGTGAAATATTTCACCCAA
Organism: Neomonachus schauinslandi; assembly: GCF_002201575.2. Taxonomy (NCBI): domain Eukaryota; kingdom Metazoa; phylum Chordata; class Mammalia; order Carnivora; family Phocidae; genus Neomonachus; species Neomonachus schauinslandi. The sequence goes on along the minus strand of NW_025408833.1, from coordinate 37,031 downwards.
GTAACTCTTGTAACTAGGATTACTCACAATAACTTTCAGAGCTGATTTCTGAGATGTTCCTAATTCCACCATGAAATCCTGGAACTGGACTGTGAAAAATCTATATCCACAGCGCCAGGATGAAGGCAACCAGGATTACTGAAACACCATGAAGGAAGAAGGTGCCCTGGCTTCTCCTGGGGACTCACTCTAACGAAGACAGACGACGGTCATCTGTGTCTCTGGGGGTCAGCTGTGTCCAATCTACACCACCCCCACCACGCAGCACCAGGAACCAGACGCCTGTGGTCTGGGTAAAGAAAAAGGCGTTTCTATTCATAGTGTGTGACCAACGCTATCGAGGACACTGTGGGTGTCTGTCATGTCTCTCTGTTACACACGGTAGATTCTCGGGTGGTTCAGTGTATACCCAGGATAGACTCAACTATAAAACTGTAAGGCCGGTAACTTATAATAATAGAAAACAGACCATTCAGAATAAATTTATGTAAGTCCCTTTCGCTCGTGAGCTCAGAACCCCCTGACCACTGAGAAACCTGAGCGGCTCTAAGGACCTCCCTTTGATAGATCGTTCCTTGTTCTTCTGACCACCCCTATCCCAGCGGTCTCTGCTCTGACCACCCAGAACCTGTGCAACCTCCCGCAGAGGGAAAGCGTGTGCGAATCTGCCGTCGACATCAGGATGCCTGTCCGCAGGGCCCCGCACAGGGCCTGGGCGCCCACAGCGCTGGGCAGTCTCTCTGCCATGAGGTCTCCGACTCCAGCGGCACCCCACATGGTGACCGGGCACACCCAGAAACACAGAGACGCAGCTGTGTCCCCACCCCCTCCTCTCTCATGGGGTGCCTCAGTGTCCCACCCCAAGCCTCCTTCTAATCCCTCCCCGCCCCCATCCCTCCCTTGTCAATGCCCAGGCTTGGTTCCACACTGCTGGTCTCTTGTTCCCCAGGCCACCACGCTGGTGTCCCAGCCCTGCAATCTGTCCCACCGCCAGGAACCCTTCAAAGACCATGCTGGCCACGCTACTCCCTCCCTCACTCTGATTCGCTCAGTGGATCTCCACTGCTCCTGCGCAAATATTCCTTCTTACTGACCAACCTGAACTGGTCTGGCCCCTTTGCTTCCTACACGGGGCCTTCGCATGTGCAAGACCCTCCTGACGCCCCACAGATCACTGGGTAACTCCTACTGCTCTCTCTGCAGACGGTGAGCTCAACCACCACCTCCACAGTGCGCCCTCCCTGGCCTCCCAGTGTGACTTGATATTTATCCGTATTTTTCCATCCGTGTCTACCCCTGCCCTCAGACAGGGAGCTCGTGACGGTCGAGGCCCCTACCTTTTATTATCTTTTCACTCCTGTATCCCAGCAAGTCTCAGCACATGTGCTGAATTACTCTTTTAAAGTATTTATGGACTGACCGATTTGGTAAACCTCAAAAATAATTTTTAGAAAATAAAAATAACACACATCCACTTACACTAAGGCCAAATTTAAAAGCTACTTGTATTAACTATCTGGACATCAGACTATTGTGGATATATGATCGAATCATCTGTTGGCGGCCACATCGGTCTCTGACACCACGTCCCAGGTGCTCTTCTCAAGAACGTGCTCATCTTCAATACAACCTCACTGTTTCGTAATTGCCCACAATCCTCTTTATTGTTGCACTTTACAGTCAATCAATTTGAAACTGTTGACTTCTTGAATCAACTCTATGCACCATATTTTTAAACTCTGCATGACAGAAAATCCTAAACACATGCCAAAGTCAACAGCAACATGATGGACGCCCATACACAGGCACTGCCCAACCTTGACCACGGCACCTCATGGCCAGCCTTCTCAAAAGGAGGAGGGTTTCTGAGCACCTACTGTGCACACAGAACTGCATCAGTGTGAGATGAGAAAAATTCAAAATGGTCTCTCTGAGGAGGGAGCTAACTACCCACATGTTAACATCAGTGGGACATGAGAAATTCCAAATGAGGGTTTGGACAGAATGTCTAACAGGCGGGTAATCCTGAGACCCTTCTCGGCGGGGGCAGGGGTCTGGGCAGGCGTCCCCCTTGTGGAGGTGCTCAGACAGGTGCAGGCTAGGGGAGAACTGCGAGGTGGGTTCATTTGTAAGCCAAGGGGTGTCAAAGGCTCCGAAAGTTCTGTAAATGCTCTCGTGGATTAAATTAGCCTTGAGCTATTTTATATGCAGAAAAGCATGGGAAAAGGAATCCGACTCAAATAAGAGAATATTTCATTTCTACAAAACAGTGTATCTTACTTGCTTTTCTTCTCTAGAACTATTAAGATCATGATTTTAGTGGCAATCACCATTTATAAAAAGGAACTTTATCCTAGGGGCACCTGGGTGGATCAGCTGGTTCATGATTCCAGGGTCCTGGGATGGAGCCCGCATCGGGCTTCCTGCTTGGCAGGAAGCCTGCTTCTCCCTCTGCTCGTTCTCTCTCTCTTTCTCTTTGTGTCAGATGAATAAATAAAATCTTTAAAAAAAATTTTTTTTAAAAGGAACATTATCCTAAATATGATCATTAAAGACACAACATATTTTCTTACTAATTGTCTTATCTACAATCCCCTCTTATAAAAGGTAGAAATAAAAACCATAGCCACTCAGGAATTCCAATGCCTATTACCAGACACTTTTCCAACTTAAGTCCAATAAATTTATTTAATGATGTCATTTCCCCCTCTTTAAAATACATGTTTATTTTAGAAAAAAGATTTATAAAAACAAAAAAAGATCCCATTATTGAAAGAGAATCATTTTTAACATTTTTGTGCTACATTTCCAGTTATATATATTTACATGTGAATTTTTTTCCAAAAAAATGTAACAACCATGATTAAACATAACCTGCTTTTCTCATCGAATCTAGAACTATCATTCTATATTATCAAATATTACCATAGATCATGTAAAATATCTGTATCGAACTCTAACATATGGTCTAGTGCAGTGCAGCTGACCGATTCTCTGTCGCCAAAAACCTAGATTGCTCTGACCGGTCCCCACTGTTAGCAACCACCCGGGGCCAGGGGCTGGCATCCCCCTCAGCACACAGCCACGCTTGCGTCCTCTAACCGACCCGCCGGAGGCGGGAGTGGACAGGTCAGATGGCGTCCAGCATCAGGTCCGCATTTTCCTTCATCTATGTCGCACTGTCGTTCAACTGATGTCAACACCATGACGGCCAAGTGGCTGCAGATCAACACCCAGGTAACACCCTCCGGGCTCTACATCACTGACAGTACCTGTCCGACCCACACAGTCCCACGCCTCGCTGTCGGAACCACACCCCACAGCACTTACTGTTGGGATGAAACATCTCGCAGGTAAATCTCATCTTTGGGGGACTTAATGGGTAATCCAATGGGAAGCTCAGGATGGCAGGAAAGACCCCAAACTCAAAGCAGGTATCTTCTGGGCCCCTAGGAGACAGAAAGTACAGAGACGTTCAAGTGGGTTTTTCAATGTCCACCACACTGTTGTAAGCAGCTAGGAAATTTCTACTGCTCCACAAACACACACAGAAAGATTATGTAAATAATAATGATAAACTGGTACTTGTTCTGAATGGGAAAGTAATGTCTCAGCGTCCCACTGCAATCTGGTTTAAAGCACAAACACTGAATTTCAGGCACAGCATCTGCATTAATGAAGGTATTCAGGGGCAGCACAGCCAACCTAGAATATGGGATCCGAGGAAAGAACTAACAGCAACATCCTAAGACCCAAGGGATTTGGTTCCTGTATGCATGCTCTCATTTTACTTGAAGGTAAAGACACACATTAGGCAGACGTTACAAGCACCGCTGTATTGAATGAGGGTTAAGAGTTGTTATTTCAAAGGCTATTTTAAATTTTTAAGTGTGCCTAAGAAATGATTCGGTAACCTCAGAGAAACAGATAAAGAGCATACACACAACCACTGACTCGGGCTCCCACGCAAGGCCAGGCGTGCACACGCGCATCAGAGCCCGCCTGCTCGCCTGGGCGCACCATCACGAGGCACCTGCGTGCCTGTCTGACTGGGCTTCTGTCCTCGTCACACGGGGAGGGGCAGAAACGGACTAAACCATTTCTAAGTCCCATCACACGTGAGCACTACGCGTATAAATTAACCCTATCCTGACCCACGTACGAGACACGAAGGCAGCAGAGAGGAAGAGCCCCAGCTCAAGAGAGAAAGACCCCTCCCTACGTAAGTCTTTTTGGCAAACGACAGACACCAGACAGCGGCAGCCACGACCCGCGTCCACGTGAGCAGAGGCGTCCCACTGGGCCTGGCCTCGCTAGCAGGACGAGTTCTCGCAGCTCTACAAACACACCCGCCCAGGCCACTGCAGGAGCCGCTCAACACAGCAGACGCGCCACCTTTCGAGATGAAAACCAGATAAGGCACAGGAAAAAGAGAGCTGGAACAGATTTATTCCAAGACAGCCCTCATTTTTTAAAATCATTTTTTCAAAGTACAAATTTGTTTCAAATCAATAAATTACTTTGATTCAGCAAAATAATATAAACTTGCAAAAAGTATCAACAGTGTTTACCTCCGTAATTAAAGAAAAAAGACAAAAAACTCAAAAGGAAACTGAGCAGAGGGCTTTCCTATCACTTGGTGAAGCCGCTCAGGGCTTTCGATGGCGCCCCGCAGCGGATTCCACCAGGACTGCATCCCGGGAGAAAGGGGGCTGGGCTGCAGTAAAAGAGTCAAAACGAGAACAAAGGGAAAAGTGTTTTGGAGAGCCCTTTTTTTTTTTTCTATTTAAAAGACCGACCTTGATTTCAAAACTGTGCCCTTGCTACTCTGGGGGGAAACCACAGTGAATAGCTACTTTGTGTTGGAGGGGTGAGCGTCCCAACAGCACCCAGAGCCTTGGCAGGAAACCAGGATGGGGAAAGCCACATGAAGAGGGACAAGGGCCAGGCAGGGCATCCGTCCCACACAAGGGGCTGCAGACGGGGCAGAGAACCAGTACCACGACCACCCCCAGCGGGCTGCAGGGCGAGGCGGTCCAAGGCCTGCTCTGCGCTTCCCCAACGGCCGTCCTGGACGCCTCTTCCTCTACGCGCAGACCCAGCACAGACCAGAATGAGAGATTTATGATCATCCCATGCCTCTTCCAGCAGAAGAGCTCCCGGCAGATGATAAATGCCGCCCCGTTAGTCATCCACTGGCCCCCTGATGAAGGGTGTCTGCGAGTACCACTTCCCCACCACTGTTAGCAAAGCTGCGAAGGCCAACGATCACAGGGCGCAGCGAGGTGCTAAGGCGGTCTGGTTACAGGAGTGAGGGGTACAGCACGGTTCAAACTGCCCACTCGGAAGGCTGGGCAAACTCGGGCCTCTGAAAGCAACACTGTCGTATGTCAGGAATGCTTGCCAATGCCTCCGAATTTCTGGCACGTCAGAGTTAGAAGAGAAAAAAAAAGTCTGGGTAGTGTTTTGGAATGAGCCAAATGGTATTTGCTCAACACTCTGATAACAGTTCTTTGTTTCTCATAATAAGGCTTTCTTTAACATTAAAAAAAAAAAAAAAATCCACTGGTCTTCCATAGCCTCAGAAGCATGATCAAACATTTCCTAAAGTGCTCCCACATCTTAAATATCAAAGCTGTTTTCAAATGCCCTAGTTCGCTACTGGTTTGAAACGAGGGTTTCCTTCTCCTCCAGGACGCCCTGCTGCACAGGACAAGCACACAGGGGGCCCATGCGTGCAGCCTGCTGACTCTGTAAAATGCTATCATGTCAACTCCTGAACCGAGACCGAGAAAGATAATGAGTGTTATTTTTGGATGAACTTTGGTGCCACACTCCAGACTGCCTCACTTCTCTCTCACTAAAAGGCCTCATCTCAAAAATCCTCAGGTAAAATAAAGTACAAGAAGAAGACAGGAAACAAATTTATCTAAAACAAACAGAAAATCTTCAAAGCCAGCAAATTACTGTCCATCTATTCCTTAAAATAACGGTCTACAATATTTCAGAGCTCTGAGGTAGTACTCTCACTCCCTGAGACAAGTATCTGAGGGAAACGTCACAGCCATGCTCTACTCTGTAAAGGAAACCACCTTTCAAGCCGCTCACTCCTGGCTGGCTGCAGGTGAATGAGAGGCTGAGCAGATACTGAGAGGACAGCACCCACGGTCTGAAGCTGGCCACCAACAGGCCATGCTCTCCCTTCGAGAAGGTCCACTGCCTAGCTCACCCTGTGCCCAGAGCTGCGGGGCGCCTGCAATCATGCACCACCAAAAACACTCGCTCACGTGCAGAGTCCCTGAAACCTGGAGAAATGCTCGTTTAGTCTTTCAACACTATTTCAAGTGAGAAACTGTTCTTCCTTGCTTCTCCCTTCTAAAACTGCGTCTACACAACAGAAGAAGCCTCCAGGCCTGCATACCGGAGGCCGCAGGGAGACCACAGTGCTTACTGTGCACCCTGGGTGTGTCTGCGTGGGGGTGAGCCATCTGCCCGCCAGGCCTGTTCCTGCCCGCCGCCTGCACGTCACTCCGGCTGCAAGTCTGTCACAGCACATGGACAAAACGTCTCAAGCATACATACGACAAGGTTTTAAGTCCTGGAGACTGTACACCATTCGTTAGTACTTCCAACTTGAACTGGATTGCTAAGGGAGAATGAACTCTCCAAAGTCACGACCACCTGCAGCAGAAAAGAGCCTCCACTTGCAGGCCCTGGCACAGGCGTCCCCTCCCTCCCGCAATCGCTGCTCCACAGCTGAGCGCCCCAGCTCACCCACGCAGGTGGCTGCCCACACAGCCCCCTGTGCTGGGCTGCCCTGGAAGGCTGAGCGCGCCAGCTCTGCCATGAGCTCCTGGCCTTCAATCCCTCCAGCCGCTGGGCTTCACCCCATGCCAGGACGGAAGGAGCACCAGCAGCTGCCTGAGGGCCCAGGCTGCTCTCCGGGCCGCAGGAACCCGCAGCCTGGCAGGAAAGACAGCAGGGGCTCCAGGGTTCGGGGACTGAGGGGAGCACCCAGGGCAGGAGCACACGTGCTCAGCGGGACAGAGCCAGCCCCAGGGCAGGGTCTCTGGGGACGGACCCGGACAGCTGTTCTGTTGCACGTTTCTTCCTTTGTTGTGCTCTGTGCACCCTGACCGTCCTACTGTACAGAACCAAGGCCGAGAACCATGGGCGGAGGCGGGCAGGCCCTCCGCTTCGGGAGAGCATGGCAGTAGCGAACACAGGTGTTCTTCCGTGTAATTTTCTCAGATTGAATCTGTCCAAAAGGAGGCTGCAGGCATACTCTAATGTGGGGATTTTTGTGATATAGATATCTCTGAAAACTTTAAATCAAATGTATTTGATCTATATTTAACATGTACTAAATAAGTCTCTCATTCCAAGAACTTCATAGTCAGTTCTGACAAACAACTTTTTTACAACATAAACTGACTTTAACTAGAAAATTATGTGTTGGAAAATATTCAAATACAGGAGGTATATAAACTAAAAACAAAATGCTCCCCTGCCCGCCGCCTCCGGAATCGCCTTCCCAAGGCTGACACAGGGAAGCCTCGTTACTCTCCAAGCTCATCTCTATGCTCATAAACTCACACACCTTCATCCACAAAACTGGATTTTTTCAAATTAAAAATGGATCATGGAAGGGCGCCTGGGTGGCTCAGTTGGTTAAGCGACTGCCTTCAGCTCAGGTCATGATCCTGGAGTCCCGGGATCGAGTCCCGCATCGGGCTCCCTGCTCGGCGGGGAGTCTGCTTCTCCCTCTGACCCTCCTCCCTCTCATGCTCTCTGTCTCTCATTCTCTCTCTCTCAAATAAATAAATAAAATCTTTAAAAATAAATAAATAAATAAATAAAAATGGATCATGGCACTGCTGACAGGAATTTGAACAGACCCAACGAGTGGAGAGACAGGCCACGTGCCCGCACGAGAGCCCTCCAGACTGGGGGGACGGCAACAGTCCTCAAACTGACCGGAGACTCCACACCATCCCCGTGGAAACGCCTGCTGGCTTTTCTGCAGACACTTGGCACACTGATCCTAAAACTCAGATGGAAATGCAGAGACCCAGGAAGGGGCAAAACAATCTTGAGAAAGGAGAACAAAACGAGAGGACTCATGCTTTCCAATTCCAAAACTTCCTCTAAAGCTGTGGAACCAAGACTGTGTGCGGCGGGAGGGGGACAGGCCCAGGTCAATGGAACCTAATTCAGAGCCAGACAGAAACCCCTATGCGTGTGGTCCGTTGATTTCTGACAAAGCTGCCAAGGCAACTGGACAACCCCATGCCAATGAATGCAGCTGGACCCCTACCGAATGCCATAGCCTAAATTAACCCAAAATGGATCAAAAATGCAAAAGGTAAGAGTAAGAGCTACAGATATAAAACATAAAAGAAAGCCTTTGTAACCTTGGGTTGGTATGACACCAAAAGCATGATCCTTAAAAGAAAAAAACTGCTAAACTGCGCCTCATCAAAATTAAAAACCTCTGAGCTTTAAAAGACGCCATTAAGAAAATGAAAAAGGAAAGCCACAGATTGCAAGAAAGCATCTGAAAATCACATATCTGATAAAGGACTTGTATCCAAAATATATAAAGAACTCTTATGACTCAATAAGATAATCCAATTAAAAAATGGGCAAAAGTTCTCAAGTTCACCAAAGCTACATGGATGGCTAACAAGTCCATAAAAAGACAGTCACCACCATTAGTCATCAGGAAAACTCAAATCAAGTCCACAGTGAGATGCCTTCGCACACCCACGGGGCAGCTGTGACCACACATCAAGCGTGGGCAAGGGAGTGCAGAAATGAGAACTCTCATCCGTGCTGGAGGGAAGGTAGAATGGTAAGCTACTTGGGAAAGCAGTGTGGCAGTTTCTAAAGACATTAAACATGAATTTACTCCGTGTAAGAGCAACTCCAGTCCTACGGATCCAGCAATGAGCAGAAATGCAATGATAACAAAGACCCACACAGACTGTGTGCCCCAGTGAGCCCCTCAGGCGGGGGTGAGCGCATACGGCAGGTGCAGCCCGTCCCCCCAGGGGACCCGGTTCGGTGGGAAAGAGGAAGGCATGACACACACAGCAAGTGAAGGAATCACAAATGCATAATGAGGAGTGAAAGAAGCCAGATACACAAGACTGGCAATTTTATAATTCCATCTGCAGGAAAAGTCCAGAAAAGGCAAATCTATAGAGTCAAAAAGTAGAAGAGAGGCTGCCTCGGGCTGAGGGTGGGAATGTGGACTGACAAGAGTCACGAAGACCTTTTCGGAAATGTTGTAAAAGTGCTGTGGGGATGGCTTCAAAACTCTACGAATTTACTAAAACCTCTGACGTACACACTTAACACAGATGAAACTTGTTTCCCAGCCTCAGCACTGACTCCCAAGCCCAACAGGCCTGGCTGGGCTGCTGTAAGGGGCTGTCCAGGCCATGAGGCGGTCAGCAGCCTCCCCCCAGATGCTGGGAGTGGAGCACCCCCGGCTCCCCAGCTGTAACAACAAGAAATGTCTCCAGACACCACCCAGGGCGGGGGGGGGCAACAAAATCATCCCAGTGACAACACTGGTCTAGGCCCACCGTTCCCCAGTTGGCTTCTCCCACCCAGTGACACACTGGATACCTTTCTACACCAGCACGCAGCTCCCACCTGAACTGTTTCCGTGCTGCATGCCACCCAACGCTGGACAGCATGAGTGTTCCATGCATTACCTTGGACAATGATGTTTCCATTCTTTAATTATTGCAATGAGCGTTGCAGGAAACCTCCTCACACAGGGCCACTGACCAAGCCCCAGGCCGCAGCTGCAGGGCCAGGGAGCCCACGCACAGATGGGGACGGCCACCTCAGTGCCACAGGCTTCTGTAAGGATGCACGCCACGGACAAGAGACACGCCAGATGGTCTTCTGCAAATGAGCAGGCCTGGCGTAGAGGGTGGCTGCCGCGACCCTGACCTCTGTGCCCAGCCCCCTACGCAGAGCACAGACAGAGGAGCACCCCCTACGGGTCCTCACGCCCACGGCCGTGACATGTGGGGGGAGCCAGCGAAGGGTCCCCAACCACTTGGAGGGAGTGGGAGGTCCTTCTCATTTTACCAGAGCCTCTGGTCTGGAGGGGACAGTGGCCAGGCTGTGGCTCAGGCAGGCAGATCACTCACACCAGCTGCTCCAGGTACACTGGGGAAGGACAGAACAGGGCAGCAAGATCCCAGAGGCCTTCGCACCTTTCCTAGCCACAGAGGACAAACAGCCAGCCTGCACCACGGGCTCCTCCTGTCCTCACTGAAGGCTCCACCTGAGGAGCACACCCACCCTGGGCAGTCAAGGACCTCGGACAGCCCAGGGCAACAAGGTCGCACAGGCCAGAGACTCCGGACCTGGAAGAGGCAGAACGTGATGCCGCCTGTCTGAAAGGACGACGGGCCTCTTTGTTTTGATCCAGACAAGTGAAGAGTGGCCGGTCCGAGAGCACGAAGCCATGCCAGCCACCCAGCCCTCGAGCCCTACATCTCGTCTGATAGGAAGCCCCAGCCCTCTTCCTGGCCACAGGCTCAAACTCCACCATATGCTCAGCCGACAGCCAGTAGAGTTACCTTCTACCTTTTTTTTTTTTTAACTATTTTTTTAAGGTTTTATTTGAGTCTCTACACCCACGTAGGGCTTGAACTCACAATCCCAACATCAAAAGTGGCACGCTCTTCTGACGGAGCCAGCCAGGTGTCCCAGAGCTGCCTTCTACTTTTCATCAGACAAGGGGTTGTGGCAATTTTATTCTTTCGTTCTCCTCCTGTTAATTTGCTGTGTTTCCATTGTACACCCTCCACCTCGTTCTCTCAGGGGGACATCAGGGGTCACCTATGATACACCTGTATCCTAGTAGCTGTGGCTTGAGCACCTGGAAAGCTGTTTTCCTCACTGCACAGCCGAGGGGAATGGAGGCCCCGCGGGTGAGCAGAGCTACCAACCCAGAGGCACCCTGCCTCCCAGAAAATGGGGCAAGCATGGTTTCAGAAACACCGGGGCACGGGAAAAACTCTGGAGACAATCAAAGAATAAGAGAGAAAAGAAAACCTATCACTAAGGAGTGAAACTCGGCCAGCTGTCTGCCAAAATAGCAGCGTGAGACCAATCAATGGGAGGACAGCTAATTCCTTAATAGATGTTTTAAGTACATTTGTAAAGGACCTCTTGTTTGTAAAAGGGTCTGGAACAGGACCAAGACCCACAGGCTCACCAAATCCTGAAGCAGGGGAATTCCATACTAACGCAAAAGCCTTATTCAAATGTAAAAGCGCTGAAGAAACCTGGAAAGGCTCTCGTTACTTTAAGCTGAGGCGTAACCGACACCGACATGGGACATTCTGTGTCTCAGGAGCACAGCGTGAGGAGTCACTACCCGGAGACGCTACAGACCGATCGCCACAGTCAACCTGGTGAACATCCGTCACCGGACAAAGTTACAAACTCTTTCTTCTTGTGATGAGAACTTGCAAGACTTACTTCTTGAGGACTTTCAAATACCTACGACAATGTCACCGACATTGGGGAGTGTACGACATGGTCACCATGCTGTCCCTTACACTCCCGGGACAGATTTGGTAACTGCAAGTTTGTACCTTTTCGTCCTCCTTCGCCCATTTCACCAACCCCCCCCAACACCTCTGGCACCAATCTGTTCTCTGTATAAGTTTGGGGGGTTTTTGGTTTTTTAGATTCTACCTATAAGTGAGATCGTACAGTATTTATCTTTCTCTGGCTTATTTCATTTAGCATAATATCCTCAAGGTCCATCCACGTTTTCACAAACGGCAAGATTTCACTCTTTTTTATGGGTATTACCTGTGTGTGTGTGTGTGTGTGTGTGTGTGTGTGTGTGTGTGTGTACATGTGTATACACATCCGATCTGTTTTATCCATTCATCCATTGCTGGAGAGCAACTCAGGCTGCTTCCAGGTCTTGGCTGTTGTAAATGATGCTGCAAGTGAACACGGGGGTGCAGACAACTCTTTGAATCAGTGTTTTCATTTTCTTTGGGTAAATACCCAGAAGAGCTATTGCTGGGTCGTAGGGTAGCTCTATTTTTAACTTTCTGAGGCTCCATACTGTTCTCCAGAGCGGCTGCACCAGCTTGCCTTCCCACCAACGGTGTAGGAGGGTTCCCCTTTCTCCACATCCCTGCCAACATCTGTCGTTTCTTGTCTTTTTGTGTAACATCCATGCTGATTGGTGTGAGGTGATGTTTCACTGTGGTTCTGATGTGCACTCCCCCGATGATGAGTGATGGTGAGCGCCTTTCTATGTACCTGTTGGCCACCTGGATGTCTTCTTTAGAAAAGTGTCTATTCAGATCCTCTGCCCGTTGTTTAATCAGATTATTTCTTTGCTGTTGAGTTCTGCGAGTGCCTTATACATACTGGACATATCAGAGATCTGGAATTGCAAATATTTTCTCCCATCCTGTAGGTGGCCATTTTATTCTGTCAATGGTTTCCTGTGCTAAGCGGAAGCTTTTCAGTTTGACATCCTACTTGTTGTTTTCTGCTATTGTTGCCTTTGCATCTGATTGCTACTATGTGTTTTCAAAATATTGCTTTAATTTTATAGTGTTTATCTAAAATTAGTAATAGTTACCCTAACAGGTTTAGTTACCCCAACGCTTTTTTAGAAACCATACTGGAGGGCTCACATGTCTGCTGATGGGCACAAGCCAATATCCCGCAAGCTAGAAGACCTGCCAGGGGCCCACTAACCTCTGCACTCAAGCCTCCCAATACCCCATGTACCCTACCACCAGGCTTGCTGCCCACATGCCTGCATTAACACAGAGACAACGCACAGGATCCAGTAAACGGAAAAAGAGGGTTACGAATTAAGTTCACACGATATAATCTCCTGTTTCCTTAAAAATAAAAGGATCTACGGCTGACACAGTGGACAATGCCATGTTCCATTAGACGTAGGACACTTCTGAGCAGGAGACTCACCACCCCACTGTAACTGCCTTAGGGGACAAAAGACACAACAGCTGATGAGACAGAAATACAAAGTTGAGGGGCGCCTGGGTGGCTCAGTCGTTAAGCGTCTGCCTTCGGCTCAGGTCATGATCCCGGAGTCCTGGGGTCAAGCCCCAAGTCGGGCTCCCTGCTCAGCGGGAAGCCTGCTTCTCCCTCTCCCACTCCCCCTGCTTGTGTTCCCTCTCTCACTGTGTCTCTCTCTCTGTCAAATAAATAAATAAAATCTTAGAAAAAAAAAAAAGAAAGAAATACCTGGGTGGCTCAATCGGTTAAGTGTCTGCCTTCGGCTCAGGTCATGATCCTAGGGTCCTGGGATCAAGTCCCACATCAGGCTCCTTGCTCAACGGAGAGCCTGCATCTCCCTCTGCCCCTCCCCCTCCTTGTGCTTTCTCTCTCTCTCTCTGTCTCTCTCTCTCCCCCCAATAAAGAAATAAAATATTTAAAAAAAAAAAAAAGAAAGAAAGAAATACAAATTGAAAAGACATCCTCATGCCAGGAACATTTAAACACAGGAAAAACAATGGACATCACAGGCCCAAGGAATTAGAATATTACAAATTATCAGATGTCACGCATGCTGTATTTTCTTTGGATAGTGTTTACTGATGATTTTTAAAATATTTTGCTTATCAAAAAACCCTCACTTTCTCATCAGTTTCCATGTATTAATCTAACCTCCACGGACAACATTTATCAGCAATCTGTTTGTAAAGCATGAAGAACTAATGTGACGTTGGCCCTGGGCAGACTCACAAGGTGTGATGATGTCTGAAGTGCACACTTGCCCCCGCCCTTCCCACAGAGCACTTCTCAACCCAATGAAATCCAACCCCAACACTTGCCAACTGACTGAACCATCTCATTTTACTAATAAGAAAACGGAGAGACTGAGGATCAGTCTCAACTTCATATATTTTACTTCACCACATTTTGTTGAAAACACAGCAAGTCTAAGAATGGCCAAAAACTGTACATGCAAAGAGAGAGGAAGGCAAACAAAGGGCCTGGGTCATAGGGCTATAGAACACTCTAGAATCGGGGGTCCTGGGCACCTGGGTGGCTCAGTCGATTAAGCAGCTGCCTTCGGCTCAGGTCATGATCCCAGGGTCCTGGGATCGAGTCCCACGTCGGGCTCCCTGCTCAGCGGAGAGCCTGCTTCTCCCTCTCCCTCTGCCTGCTGCTCACCCTGCTTGTGCTCTCTCTCTCTATCTCTCTCTCTTTGTGTCAAATAAATAAATAAAATCTTAAAAAAAAAAAAAGAATCGGAGGTCCATTTGTGACCCTTTCTAAGTAACATCACTAAGTGAAACAGGAAGTCCACTCATGATCTTTCTACAACAGGGCCAGGAACCACACTGCTGGCCTCAGAACTAAGCCACATCCTGGGGTCAGGGACGACGGAAGCCCAGATGAGGCGCACAGGGAAAGAGCAGCAGAGGACGAGCTCCTTGGGGACGAGAGGAAAAGGGAAGTGCGGGTACACAGGGGGGTAGGGCCAGAGGCTCACTCGCACCCCGAGGGGCCATTCCTCCCTCAAAGCTGCGGGCTCTTAGGGACTTCCTGAAGTCAAAACCACCGACACTGTCTGAGGCTAACCCAGCATAGCCACACAACATTCAAAACTTATTACTGGGGCGCCTGGGTGGCTCAGTCGTTACGCATCTGCCTTCGGCTCAGGTCATGATCCCAGGGTCCTGGGATCGAGTCCCACATCGGGCTCCCTGCTCTGTGGGAGGCCTGCTTCTCCCTCTCCCGCTCCCCCTGCTTGTGTTCCTGCTCTCGCTATGTCTCTCTCTGTCAAAAAAATAAATAAAATCTTTAAAAAAAAAAAAAAAAAAAAAACTTATTACTGGGGGGCGCCTGGGGGGCTCAGTCAGTGAAGTGTCTGCCTCTGGTTCAGGTCATGATCCCGGGGTCCTGGGATGGAGCCCCACATCGGGCTCCCTGCTCAGCAGGGAGTCTGCTTCTCCCTGTCCCTGCCACTCCCCTTGCTTCTGCTCTCTCTGTGTCAAATAAATAAAATCTTTAAAAAAAAAGAAAAAACCCTTATTATTGTAAAACTCTAGAAATATAAAATCGACTAAACCTTTTACTGGTTCTAAGGAAACATTTTCATTTCTCAGGATACACATCTGTGCTCTTATCTGGTATCAGACTAGCAGACTAGAAAAGAGCTAAATTCAAGAGATGCACACACCCTTTTTCCTAATGGACATTTCTAAGCACAGCCCCACTGCTAAATGGATTCAAAGGTCTAATGTCCAAGAAAGTCTTGAAAACTAGAAACACATATAACTAACTTACATGATCAGCGCCTCCCACTCAAAAAAGTTCTCTTCATTCATGGGGCCTGCAGGAAAAAAAAAATTTCCACAATTAACTCTGAAGGCAACGTTGGCAGTCAGAAGTAGATTATAAAGAGGTTAACTTTAGTACCTTACCTGCCACAATTCCTTCCGGAGGATTCAGTGTTAATTCTATAAAATGAAAAAGTAAAACCATTATGAAATAGAATGCACATTAGGTTGGCATTTCAACAAAACAACTTTTAAAAGTATATAAGATTAAAAATTATAGAGTTATATGTATTAACTGATTAAAATTCTGTTTGTCCAAAGTGGATGCCTAGTCCAGTTATATTTCCAACAAAGACTACATAAACAGCTCTTTATATCAGCAAAAAGTAGAATTTTAGAGCTATAAACCCTCTCATTTTACAAATGAAAAGACAAAAGGGGTTAACTATCTTTCGAAAATACTCCTGGTAGTTATTTTGATTAAATTTCACAAATCAAGCATAGTATATTATTTTCCAATGGAATGGTATTTCCCGTGACTTTGAGAGGCAGCACAAGCTTTTCTGAACATGACAAACTAGAGACTGAGCCGGCGCTCATGAAGCAGGACAGGGAGCACGGACAGGCTAGCGGTCGGCCCCCCGTGCCTCTCTACCAAATCTGTGAGCCCCCGCATGAGGATCCATGGTGTCAGACCTGAGCACTCAGTGAAAACAAGTAGACAGCAGCGGTTTGCAGCAATTTGCAAAGGTCAGTAGCTGTTGATGAGGCCCAGCCCTGCCACTAAGAAATGCCATTTCAAGTCCTGGCCTCCTCATCTTTTATATGCAAAGCACCAAAATGAAACCAAACCTGCACACAAATGGGCAAAGGTAAAGAGCACAAGGTTAAAACAATCATGGGCAGGAAGGAGGGCCACCGGGAGTAAGGACTCAGGCCACAGATACACCTCCTACTGGGCCCAAGTGCCGAACACATCACTGGTCTAGTAAGAACCACACAAACAGAAGATAAACTGACCCAAAAATTGGTTCCTTGAAGGGACATAAAATTAACAAATCCTTGCCAAATAAAAGGCTTGGAAAAGGGGAAGTCAAACAGTCATTACTCACAGGTGCTATGCGTACATACGAACAAAGTCCAAAAGAAACAAGACGCGTTATTAGAAAGATTCCAAGCATTGCTGATTACGAGGTCCATACATATAACCAAACTGCGTTTCTATGTACAAGTAAGCTAGAAAAATCTTACAAAGACAGCAATTACAATGGGAAACACGCAGAAGTACGTTTTTAAAAGATGTGCAGATCTGTAACGTGCCAGAACCATCACAGGTTTAAAGACCTTGATAAATGGAGATCAGAGCAAGTTCACCGGTCGAGCCCTCAGCGTTAGGAAGTTCTCAGTCCTCCTCAAACTCAGTCTATGGATTCCATGCAACTGCAGCCAACATGTCAACAAGGCTTCTTCTCTGAATGCGACAAGACAATTCTAAAAGATACATGAAAATGGAAACAACCGCGCACAGCCAAGACACTCTTTAAGAAGAGTAAGTTGAGAAGTCCATCGAAGGGCACCAAGACTTATTACGAAGCCTGGGTGAGGCAGGGGGACACCAGCACAAAGGGAACTGGACCAAGGGAACAAAACAGAGAATGCCCAGAAACAGACCCGTGCAAACACAGCTGGAGCCCTGAACAACACAGTCCACTCCTCCTTATGCCCTTAGTAACCTTCCCTCTCCAGCTGTCTGTCTTGGAAGAACTCAGTGCGCATGCCTGCAACATACAAGCTACGTGTTGACTGTGTACATGGTCCTTAAGGCTGCTGGGCAACAGGAGGCGATTTGTAGTTAAGTTTTGGGGGAATCAAAAGCTACACATGTATTTTCAACTGTATAGGGGTCGGTACCCCTAACCTCAACATAGGTTAAAAGGGCAGTCTTTTCCACAAATGATGCTAATATTTAAGCAAAAAAAATAAAGTTTCTCCCCCCACGCTACCAAAAAAAAAAAAAAAAAGATCAAAATCAAAATATATAAGACAAAGGAGAAAAGGGGCATGTGAAATAATAGAAAATCTCCATACTGGTCTCTGACCCGGGGCCGGCACGGCGCTCCTGGGGCCCTCCTCACTGCCTACGTCCAAGAGCACTCGGAGCATCTTCTGTCCTAATGAGGTGACTCGGGGGGGCTCCTGGGTGGGCCTGGTCCCCAGAAAGTGCAGCGGTGACTGGAAGCTCGGAACTTTCAGGCCACCCCGCTCCTCCCCCCCGGTTCTCCAGGGAGGGGGAGGGGCTGGGAATGGGTCAATGGGCCATCGCAGGCCTCCGTGAGGAACCCCCGTAAATCCCAACAGGACGGGGTCCGGAGAGCTTCCACCGGGGGCACATGTGGGGGTGCTGGGACAGGGGTGCACCCACAGAGGGCACAGAAGTTCCATCCCTTCCCGCACACCTTACCCTACACATTTCTTCCATCTGGTGGCTCATCTGTACCCTTCATCACATCCTTTTATGATAAACCGATAAACATGAGCAAACTGCTTCCCTGAGTTCTACGAGCCACTCTAGCAAGTTAATCGACCCTGAGGAGGGGGCTGTGGGAACCTCCAATTTAGAGCCCATGAGTCAGAAGCACAGGTGACCAGCTGGACCTTCAAATGCACCTGAAGGGCAGGCAGAGAGAGAGCAGTCTTGTGGGACTGAGTCCCTGACCTGTGGGGTCTGACGCTGTCTCGAGGCAGATGCTGTCGGAACTGAGTTCAACTGCGGGACACCCGGCTGGCATCTGCAGAACCCCCCCGGCCCCGCACGCCTGCTGTCAGAGTGCTGAGAGAGGGGAAGCCATGCCAGAGTGAAGAAGATACCCGGGGCGTACGTTTTCTAAACACGGCAGAAGATGCAAACAGACCATCACCAAAGGAGACACGGATGGCAAAGAAGCACATCACAGCTGCTCCACACTGTGAGCCTTGGGGAGGTGAACATTAAAACCACAAGAAGATACGGCCACACATCTTCGTTAGTAGAAATATTTTTACTTAGAACAGAACAGCTCAAATTAAAAAGACTGGCGATACCAAGTGTTGGCAAGTTTACCAACTGAATCTCTCGTGCATTACCGGTCAAGATACAAAATGATCCGGTTACCCGTTGGGAACAGTTTGGCTGTTCCTAATAAAAACAGTTTAACCCTGTGCTTACCTGAGACCCAGCAATTCCACCAGTGGACGTCTACCCAAGAGAAATGAACTCACGTCCCCGGACTCTGATGTGCATATTCACAGCAACTGCTTTCACAGCAGCCCCCGTGGAAACGGCCAGATGTGCAGCCGCGGGTGCGTGAGCACGGCGCAGTCTCTCGTACAGTGGAGAAGCAAGGGCAACAGAACGGAGCACACCACCATGGGCGACTCTCACGGCCCTGTGCTAAGTGAGCGAAGTCTGGCGCACTGTGTGATTCAATGTCCATGGAATTCTAGACAAAGCAAAACTACGGTAATCTGAAAGCAAATCAAATGGAGCTATGGGCCAGGGGCCACGGGAAGCAGGAAGGGACTGCAAAGGGCACGAGGGAACCCTCTGGGGCCACAGACGTTCTGCATCCTGACCGTAGAGACGGCCATGCCACAGGGTACACCTGTCAAAGCTCGAGGAATGGTCCATCTTAAAGTAGCACATTTTATTGCTACAAATTTTATCTCAATAAAGCAGACCCCCCCAAAATTAATTTCAGTTGTTTTATGAAATAGAAAACAATAAATTTCTGAGAGGATAATATAGGAGAGTATCTTAATGCTTCTTAAATTGGACTCACTATAAAGTTAATAACCAAAGAGGACTAACCATAAAGGAAAAGACTGGTAAAATTAATAGCACTGAAATTAAGAACCTCTGATATCAAAGGACACCTTTAAGAGAATGATAAGGTGAGCCCCGGAGAGGAAGAAGATACTTACCACAGACGTAACCAACAAAGGGCTCACATCTGGACTTCTCAAGAACACCTTACAAATCAATAAAAATATATAAACAACCCAAAAGAAAATCAAGCTCATGACTTGAAAAGACACGTCACCAAAAAAAAAAAAAAAAAAAGATACCTAAGTGGCCAGAAGAACAAAAGACAAGATGTTCACCTCATGAATCATGGGGGGGGACTTCAACCACCACAGGACAGCACTACCCTCCCACCAGAACCACCCAGAAGCCCAAGGTAAGAAAACCGGCGAGAAGCTTCTGCCCGGCCAAGGGGCCGCAGCCGCGCCCTACAGGTAGGAGGGTCAACTGGTACAACCACTTTGGAAACGATGCTACCGTCAGCTAGTACCCTCAGCCAGTACTTCCTCTCCAGAGTATAACCACACCGAAAAGTGTGCCCATCGTGCACCAAGAGACACGTCCAAGAAGGCTTCTAGCCAGCGGAAGCGCTTCTGATTCTGGGTAGCAACCAACATGCTGCCATGCAGAAAGCCTTATAACAAATGATTAACATCCCCCCCACCCCCACCCCTCCAGAATCCGCCTCTGGAAGAATAAGGGGGAATGAAATGTCCCTGGATGTAATCACACAGCTTGATACTGTAACACCTCACACTCTCCCTGAAGAGACAGAGAAAGCAGACTTACACCAAGGATAACAGCTTGAAGAGTGAGTGAGAACTCATTAAGGTCACTGATGAAGGTTCACAACGAATCTAAACCATAAACCCTGGACAATTTAAATATTTCACTATTGTCATGAGAATATTGTTCCAGCTGTTGGTTGGAAAGCCTGTCATGTGTCTCTATTTTGCTACATAATTTTATGTATTGAAAAGTACACAGTTACAGTTCTAGTCACAAAACCATTCAAGTGCAGATGCTATTTTTTTATCCTTACATTTGCTTCTTGGTCCCCTCTGAAGCTCTGAGGAACAACCCAAAGCCATGGGGCAGTGGTCTGAGTGGCCCTGCGTGGCCCACGTGACCAGAAGTGGCCAACCACTACCCATCAATCGCACTTCTCTCTGCCAAGCACTCTTCTGGCCAGTGGACACGCAGGGGCGAAGGATCAACAAGGTCCCTGCCTTCAATGAGCTTATGTACTAGTGAAGGACGACAGGTAGCAGACAAGGAAACACAGGTGAAAAGAGAGTTTCAGGTACGGAAGAGTACAGAGAAGAACACGATAAAGTGAGAGAAAGATGCAGCCCACGGTAGGCAAGAAAGGCCTTGCTGTGAAGGAGATACTGGAGGGGGTTCCTTTTTCTTTTCTTTAATTGAGATATAATTGACTTCTCATATTATATTAGTTTCAGGTGTGCAACACAGGGAGTCGATATTTGTATATATTCTGAAATGAGCACAAGTCTAGTTAGTTAACATCCACCAACACACACTCACAAATTGTTTTTTCTTATGATGAGAACTTTTAAGATCTCTTGGCAACTTTCAAATGTACAATACGGCATTGCTCACTGTAGTTGCCATGATGTATGTTACACCCCCAGGACTTACTCATTTTATAACTGCAAGTCTGTACCTTCTGACCACTTTCACCCATTCTGTTCACCCGCTAACCCCCATGGCTACCACCAACCTGTACTCTATCCGAGTTGTTTTGTTTAAGATTCCCTATGTGAGAGAGATCATTTGACATGCTCGTTCTCTTATTCCACTTAGCGTAATGCCCTCTAGCTCCATCCATGTTGTCGTAAACGGCAAGATCTCCTTCTTTGTTATTGCTGAGTAATACTCCGTTGTATATGTGCTATGTATTTATAGCAGTATTGTTCATAATAGCCAAAAAAATGAAAACACCAGAATATCTATCAATAGTAGAAGAGGTCAAGAGATTGTGGTATAGTCATACAATGGAACAAAAATGAAAATAAATGATGCACAGCTACACACAACATAAAGTCGTGTGAAGAAGCCAGGTCTGTACATATCTTTACAAAAAAACCCTCACACTACATATATACACACAACACAGAATACACAATACATAACTACATTTACTGATAGATTACATTCATTAAATCCAGGCAAGCTAAACTACAATGTTAAAGAATGCATGCTTTGGTGGAAAAACAAAGCAAGGTGGTGATTATCCTGTGAAGACAGAGCTGCTTTGGGGGGTGGGGGGTCCCACACTGTGGGGTTCTGGAGAGCTGGCAGACTTCTTGCTTACCCTGGGTAGTGATGCTCTGAGAGCTCACTGAGGGGAACATGTCTTTCCCTGCACCTGTCCTTTACCAGCTGTATTTACCTCACTTCAAACTTTTTTTTTTAAGATTTTATTTATCTGAGAGACTAAAGAGAGACAGAGAGCATGAGTGGGGGGAGGGCAGAGGGAGAGGGTCAAGCAGACTCCTCACTGAGTAGGGAACCCAACACGCACCCACTGGGCTCGATACCAGGACCCTGATACCATGACTTGAGCCGAAGGCAGACACTTAACTGACCAAGCCACTGGGGCGCCCCTCAAATTAATATATTTTAAAAGTTGTTACTGCAACAGTCCAGGCAGGGAAGATGATGGCTTGAGTCAGAGTGGCAGGTCAGAAGTGCCACTGGGGATCTGTTCTGCAGGTAGAGAGAAGTGGATGTGGCATGTGAGGATGAACAAGGCTGGTCCCGGGTTCCTGGCCCAAAGAACTAAGTGAATGGCGGCACTATTCCTGGGATGGAACGGGAAGGGACAGGTCTGAGGGGAAAGCAGGAATTCTAATTTAAACACATGAAAGTGGAGACTAGTAAACAGACAAGTAAGAGGGCGCCTGGGTGGCTCAGTCAGTTAGACGTCTGACTTGATTTTGGCTCAGGTGATGATCTCGGGGTCGCAGGATCGAGCCTCGCTTCAGGCTCTGAGCTCAAGCAGGGAGTCTGCTTGGGATTCTCTCTCCTTCTCCCTCTGCCCCTTTCCGCCACTCTTTCTCACTCTCTCTCTAAAATAAGGAAAATAAACCTTAAAAAAAAAAAAAGAAGTAGAACAGGCAGGTGGTTGGAGGAACAAGTGTGAAGCTCCAGGGAGAAACGACACTAGCCGTATAAATTTGGGAGCTGCGTGCACAGGGAAGAGACGGAGCCGCTGGAGCAGTCCTCCCAGGGGACACTTGGGAACTCAGAGACCACCGTCAGGTCTCCACAATGACTAGGGAGTGCTACCGCCATGTCGGGAGAAGGGACCGGGAATGGGAATGCTCAACCTTCTGCCACAAATGAGTCCTCCACAAGGAAGAGGAACAGCTGTTAAGACAGACCACCTGGCCAGCAACAGGTGCAGGCACAGCTGAGAGCCACGTGCGTCACCAGGGCATGCCAGCCTGGGAGCATGCGGGAAGGGAAGGGGCGGCACAGCCGCCCAGAGGAGGCCCGGGAAGCAGGACAGCAAAGGCTTCACGGAGGGAGAATCAGGTGCGAATGAGGAGGGGCACCAGGAAGGCTGAGCCCCCTGGGTGTGGCAATACAGACTCTGTCTCAGCCCCTCTTCCCGTCTCTGCGTGACAGCAGACCAGGAAAAGGGGCCCAGGGGACCCCAGAACCCAGCTCACCAGGCTCTACACACCCAAGCATCTGAAATCCAGTCTAATTTTCATGTCTAAAGTCAAATCAACTTAGTATAAGAAGAAACCCACCAAGTGAAAGCAGATGAGTTACAAACTCCTTGGGGGGGGGGGGGGGGGGGGGGTGCCTGAGAGCAGGACAGAGGAAAGATACCACTTGTTCTTCCGGAACCTTGAAAGGGAGCTTCCCCCAGAAAGCTGGCTTTCTTCTTCATCTGTGGCCCACTGGAACCTCCCTCTGAGATCCCCTCCTCCTAGGGAGGTGGAGGGTGGTCTACACAGCCACTACAGAGACCTCGAACCCAGCGGCCGGCCCACCCGCATCCTGATTCAACAGTGGCACCTACTGGTCAGGGAAGAACTACAATGAGGGAATGTTTCCTGACTGCACTCTCCTTTCTCGGGTTTTCTCTCCAAAAAACAAACAAACAAACACACACACATACACACACACACACACACGGCTTCCTGTTTACTACTAAAAGCAACTTCAAAAAGAAAAACTCTTAATAATATCAGAGAAATCTGCACAAACTATAGCACTGAATCTTTGAGACTTAATCTGTTAAAAACATGTTTTTAATAGGGGTTTAAAAAACAGCCACCACACAAAATGCAATATAAACTCAACCTTTGACCCAGCAATCCCACATCTCAGAATCACCACGAGAGACAGATACACTGGTAAAAACAGGAAAAGATGCATGCATGAGACTATTCATTTCAGGATTATTTGTAACAGCAAAACACTGGAAATTTGACCCAAACATCTATCACTAGAGAACCAGTCAAATCATGATATAGTTACCAATGGAGTATTTTGCTGCTAGGAAAAGGAAAGATGCACACTTCTATGTACTAGTTTACAGTGAACTCCAATATATACTAAATGAAAGAAAGCAAAGTGGAGAAAAGCTTGTAACTAGGGTCTGTAACCGGTGATTAAATTAAAATGAGGTTGCTAAGGGCCCCAATCCAACATGACTGGTGCTCTTGGAAGCTGAGGACACAGGCACACACAGAGGGTCAACCACGTGAGGACCCAGGGAAGATGGCGTCCACCTGACCAGGAGAGAGGCCTCCAGAGGAGCCAGGCCTGCCCACAGTCTGATGTCAGACCATCAGAAAATAGTTCTGTTGTTGAAGCCCCTAGTCTCCGGTATTTTGTTATGGCAGCCCTAGGAAACGAACACGGTCCTTGAACAGGTGGATGGCCATTTGTAAGTAATCTGCAAATGAACCCTGACTTTTACCTCATGGCGCGAACAAACCTTTACTCTAGATGGGTCACAAATCTAAACATAAGCTAAAACTAAACATCATCGAGAACATACGATTTCTATCATATGAGGAAATCGTAGTAATCTCGTGGGAGGCCAAGATTTCTTAACACAGAAAGCATGAAATATTTTAGAAATAAACAGATTGGACTTCAGTGAAATAAAAAAATCCTCTGCTCTTTTTTTTTTTAAGATTTTATTTATTTGACAGAGAGAGACAGGGAGAGTGCAAGCAGGGGGAGCAGCAGGGAGAGGGAGTGGGAGAGGGAGAGGGAGAAGCAGGCTCCCTGCCAAGCAGGGAGCCCAACGTTAGGCTCGATCCCAGGACCCTGGGATCACGACCTGAGCCGAAAGCAGAAGCTTAACCAACTGAGCCACCCAGGCGCCCCCCAAACCCTCTGCTCTTTAAAAGGCACCGTTACGGAAATTAGAAAGCAAGCCACAGGAGGTGCTGTTCAAGGGATGCAGAAGTTTAGTCACACAAAACCAAGGAGTTCTAAAGCTCTGCTATATAACAATATGCATATTGTTAACAATACCATAATGTACACTTAAAAACTGGTAAGAAGATAAAATTATACGGCATCTGGGTGGCTCAGTCATTAAGCGTCTGCCTTCAGCTCAGGTCATGATCCCAGGGTCCTGGGATCGAGCCCCGCATCGGGCTCCCTGCTCTGCGGGGAGTCTGCTTCTCCCTCTCCCCCTGCTTGTGTTCCCTCTCTCCCTGTGTCTCTGTCAAATAAATAAATGAAATCTTAAATAAAAGAAGAAGATATAATTATGTGGGTTTTTTTACCACAATTTAAAAAAAGGCAAGCCCCAGTTTAAGGGAAAATATTTACAAAATATCCAATGAAAAACTAGTAGTTACATTATATAAAGAACTGTTACAACTTACTAAGAAAACAATACACAGGATTAAAAATCAGCAAAAGACTCAAGACACTTATGATGGCATGGAAACACACAAAACAATGCTCAATGTCATCGGTTATTAGGAAAGCGATATCGGGGTGCCTGGGTGGCTCAGTGGGTTAAGTATCTGTCTTCAGCTCAGGTCATGATTCCATGGTCCCGGGATCAAGTCCCATATTGGGCTCCTTGCTCAGCGGGGAGCCTGCTTCTACCTCTCCCACTCCCTCTCCCTCTGCCACTCGCCCTGCTTGTGCGTGCTCTCCTCCCTCTCTCTCTAAGAAAATAAATGAAATCTTAAAAAAGGAAAGCACAAATCAAAGCCAGGAAGGAGGAGATGGCACCTTAGGAACACCCTGAGCGCCCCTCCTCCCGCGGACACAGAGTCTACAGCTACATACAGAACAATTTCCTCTTAAAAACACACTAAAAGGCTGGGGGTGCCTGGGTGGCTCAATTGGCTAAGCCTCCGACTCTTGGTTTCAGCTCAGGTCATGTTCTCAGGGTCATGGAATCAAGCTCCACATTGGGTTCTGTGCTCAGCGGGGAGTCCGCTTGAGATTCTCTCTCCCTCTGCCCCCCCCCCAATTCGCGTGCACACACACTCTCTCTCTAAAATAAATAAAATAAAAATCTTGAAAAAAAGCAAAAACACTAAAGACTGGCTGGGTCATAAGTGCACATCAAGCAAATGAGGAGAAAACCACACGGAAGCAGCTAAGAGAGGCTGGGATACAATCATAACACTTCCTCGCAGTATCTCATAACCAGGAGAAAACTCAAAACCCAGAGCTTCTCCCTGAGGAGCAAAAGGTTCAAACCCCACAGCAGCACCCCAATTTTTAAGACATACACTTAGATAGACAAGCCCCCAAAACACCTAACTTTGAAATCCCACAGGACTCACATCCTGAGACCCACAACACAGGAGCAATCTGTGAAACCTCCCTTAAAGGGCTTGCATGCTGGGACTCACCTGTCCCAGGGCCCAGCTCAGAGGGAGCCCGTGGATTGTGCCCAGACTTAAGTGAAGGAGGCTCACCTGCTTGTATCGGAGCACCAGCCTGAGGACAGGCATCTGATTTAACACACACACGTCAAGAGCCTGCTAGAACACTCTTCTCTGTGGACAGAGACTAGGGCGCCACCTTCGCCCTCTCCCTTTGCCACGCTCCAGGGCACCAGCATCTCCCTGAAGGGAGCTTTTACACACAGCTAGTGTCCTGATTTCTGGGGCTGTCACCTATGGGACACCTCTTGATCATGGCTCTGGAGGCCAGGGATGCTTGAGTTCCTGGTCCCATGAAATTGTAATAATCAGTACCACACAGGAAGGAGCTCACTCATCTGGTGCCCCAAATTTTATGACTGCTGCTGGGGACTTCCCTACATCACCTGACTCTAGCGATCAGCTGGACTTATGCCATGGGTCCCAGAGGACTCTAACCAATGAAGAAAGAGTTCTTAAACAGCTACCACCTCCAGGGAAAGCAAGAAGCCACAGATTCAGGAGCCTGGTCTTTCTGTGCAGGAGGGCCCCACGCTAGGTGGAGTCTGCTTGAGATTCTCTCTTGCCTTCTGCCCCCCTCCCCCTGCACTCACTCTCCCTCTCTAAAAAAAAAAAAAATTAAAAAAGTCACAGAGTGAAGACTACAATAGCTGACCTGAAATGCAGCCTCGATGAAGCAGAAGAAAGGACCAGACAGCTCAATGTCAAGGCAGTGGAACTCAGTCAATCAGAGCAGCAAAAGAAAAAAGAATGAAAAAAAAGTGAAGATAGCTTAGGGGCTTATAGGACAACAACAAACAGACTAATATTTGGATCATGGGGCTTCCAGAAGGAGAAGAGAGAGAGAAAAGGTCAGAAATCTCCTTGAAGAAATAATGGCTGAAAACTTCCCTAATCTGGGGAAGGAAACAGACATCCAGATCCAAGAAGCCCAGAGAGTTTCAAATAAGAGGAACCCAGAGAGACCCACACCAAGACATATTATGATTACATGTCAGAAATTAAAGACCAGGAGAGAATCTTAAAAGCAGCAGGAGATGGGGTTGGAGCGGGGGGGGAAGGAGGTTAAAAAAAACAAAACAGCAGCAAGAGAAAAACGGCTTATTAAGTACAAGGAAATCCTCCCCAAGTCTATCAGAATTTTCAGCAGACACTTTGCAGGCCAGAGGGAGTGGCACGATATATTCGAAGTGCTGAAAGGAAAATCTCTAAGCAAGATACTGTACCCGGCAAAGCGATCATTCAGAAGTGAAGGAGAGATAAAGTGTTTTCCAGAGAAACAAAAGCTAAAGGAGTTCATCACCACTAACCCGGCCTTACAAGAAATGTTATAGGGACTTCTTTAAGCTGAAAAAGGTGGTCACAAGAACACATGTGAAAGAATAAATCTCACTGGAAACGTAAATATATAGTAAAAGTAGCAGGTTAAGCACTTATAAAGCTAGGGTGAAGGTTAAAAAACATAGGAAGTAAAAGTAACTATGGTTATAATAATTAAAGAATATACAGATAAAAAGATGTAAAGCGTGACATCAAAACATCAAATGTGGGGGCGAGGGAGAATAAAAATGTTGAGCTTTAGAAACTTAAGTTATTATCAACTTAAAATAGACTATTGTAAACATGAGTTGTTATAAGTAAACCTCATGGTAGCCACAAAGCAAAAACCTGTAGCAAACATACAAAAGATAAAGAAATAGGAGCATACCATCAAAGAAAGTCATCAAACCACAAAGAAGAAAGGAAAGAAGAAGAAAGGAACAGAGAGGAACTACAAAAAATGTCAGAAGGGGCGCCTGGGCAGCTCAGTGGGTTAAGTGTCTACCTTCAGCTCAGGTCATGATCTCAGGGTCCTGGGATCGAGCCCCACGTTGGGCTCCCTGCTCAGTCAGGAGCCTGCTTCTCCCTCTCCCTGCCGCTCCCCCCTGCTTGTGCTCTCTAATAAATAAAATCTTATTTAAAAAAATGTCAGAAAACAATTAACAAAAATGGCAACAAGCACATGCCTATCAATAATTACTTTAAATGTAAGTAGACTAAATTCTCCAATCAAAAGGGAATGGCTGAATGGGTAAAAAAAATCAAGACCCATCTATATACTGCTTACAAGAGACTCACTTCAGATGTAAGGACACACACATGAAAGTGAAGGAATAAAAAAAGATGTTCCATGCAAATGGAAACCAAAAGAAATCTGGAGCAACTATACTTACATCTGACAAAACAGACTTTAAAACAAAGACTGTATTAAGAGACAAAAGAATTATGTAACGATAAAGGAGTCAATCCAACAGGATGTAACACTTGTAAATATTTAAGCACCCAACACAGGAGCACCTAAATACATAAAGCAAATTTTAACAGACCTAAAGGGAGAAATAGCAATACAATAATAGTAGGGGATTTTAATACCCCACTTACATACAGAAAATCAGTAAGAAAACACTAGCCTTAAATGACACATTAGACCAGATAGGCTTAACAGATATTTACAGATCATTTCATTCAAAAGCAGCAGAATACACATTCTTCTCAAGTGCAAGTGGGACATTCTTCAGGACAAATCACATGTTAGGCCACAAAATAAGTCTTAACAAATTTAAGAGGACTGAAATCATATAAAGCATTTTCTGATCACAATAATGTGAAGCTAGAAATTAATTACATGAAGAAAACTAGAATATTCACAAATATATGGAGATTAAACAACATGCTACTGAATAACCAATTAGTCAAAAAAGAAATCAAAAGAAAAAAATACCTTGAGACATAAAATTAAAACATAAAGAGATGTAATATGCTAAAATTTATGAGATGCAGCAAAAGCAGTTCTAAAAGATAAGTTCATAGTGATAAATGCCTATGTCAAGAAACATGAAAAATCTCAAATAAACCACCTTACTTTACAACTCAAGAAACTAGAAAAAGAACAAATGAAGTCCAAAATAGCAGAAGGAAGTAACAAACATTAGAACAGAAATAAATAGACTAAAAAGACAATGGAAATGATGAAACTAAGAGCTGGTTCTTTGAAAACATAAAATTGACAAACCTTTAGCTAGACTCACCGAGTTAAATGGAGAGAAGACTCAAAGGAGGAGATGTGACAGCTGACACCAAAGAAATACAAAGGATCATAAGAGACTACTCTGGACGACTGTATGCCAACAAATTGCCTAGAAGAAATGGAATCCAATTCCTAGGAACACATAACCTACCAAGAGTGAATCATGATGAAATAGAAAATCTAAACAGACTGATTACTGGTTAGGAGACTGAATCAGTAATCAGAAACCTCCCAACAAACAAAAGTCCAGGACCAGATGGCTTCACTGGTGAATTCTACCTAACATGCAAAGAAGAATTAATTAATACCCATTCTCAAACTCTTCCAAAAACAAAAAAGAAGCAGAGGGAACATTTTACAAAGCCAGTTTCACCATAATACCAAACCAGACAAGAATGCCACAAGAAAATTACAGGTCAATATCCCTGGTGAACACAGATGCAAAAATCCCCAACAAAATATTAGCAAACCGAATTCAACAATATATTAAAAGGATCATACACCATGATCAAGTGGAATTTATTCCAGGAATGCAAGAATGGTTCAACATCTGCACATCAGTCAATATGCACACACTAACAAAAGAATAAAATTCATATGATCATCTCAACAGATGCAGAAAAGCATTTGATAAAATTCAACATCCATGTATAACTCTCAACAAAGTGGGCAGAGATGGAACATACCTCAACATAATAAAAGCCATATATGAAAATCCCACAGCCAACACCAGACTCGATGGTGAAAAGCTGGAATGTTTTCCTCTAAGATCAGGAACAAAACAAGGATACCTATTCTTACCACTCTTATTCAACAGAGTATTCAAAATCTTTGCCTGAGCATTTAGGCAAGAAAAAGAAGTAAAAGGCACCCAAACTGGAAAGGAAGAATTAAAACTGTCACTATCTGCAGCTGACATATTATACATAAAATACCCTAAAGACTCCATCAGAAAACTGTTAAACAAATTCAGTAAAGTTGCAGGATACAAACAAAAACAATACATAAAAATCTGTTTCTTTTCTATACATTAATAGTGAACTATCAGAAAAAGAAATTAAGAAAAGAATCCCATTTAGAATTGCATAAAAATGAATAAAAAACTAGGAATAAACTTAACCAAGGAGGTGAAAGACCTGTATACTGAAAATTACAACACACTGGGGTGCCTGAGTGGCTCAGTTGGTTCAGCATCTGCCTTCAACTCAGGTCATGATCCTGGGGTCCTGGGATCGAGTTCCACATCAGGCTCCCAGCTCAGCAGGGAGCCTGCTTCTCCCCCTCCCTCTGCCTGCCATTCCCCCTGCTTGTGCTTTCCCTCTGTCAAATTAATAGAAATAAAACCTTTAAAAAAAAAATTATAAGACATTAATGAAAGACTGAAGATACAAATGGAAAGATACCCTATGCTCATGGATTGGAAGAATTAACATTATTAAAATGTCCATACTACACAAAGCAATATACAGATCCAATGCAATCCCTATCAAAATTACAATGGCATTTTTTAAAAATTGAGCACTCCTAAAAACTGTATAGAACCATAAAAGACCCAGAGTAGCCAAAGCAAACTTGAGAAAGAACAAAGCTGGAAGCATCATGCTCTTTGATTTGAAACTATATCACAAAGCTGTAGTAGTTAAAACACTGTAGAACTGGCATAAAAACAGACACATAGATTAGTGGAACAAAATAACCCAGAAATAAATCCACACATATATGGTCCATTAACTTACAACAAAGGAGCCAAGTTTATACAATGAGGAAAACACAGGTAAGTACATTGTTTGTGGTTTTTTTAGACATAATGCTGTTGTACACTTAACAGATTACAGTACAGTGTAAACATAACTTTTATATGTACCAGGAAACCAAAAAAAAATTCACTTGGCCAGCTTTATAGTGATATTCACTTTATTGTGGTGGTCTGAAACACAACCCACAATATCTCCAAGGTAAGCCTGTACACAATGGAATATTACTCAGCCGTAAAAAAGAATTGTTGCCATTTTCAACAACACGGACAGACATCATGCTAAGTGAAGTCAGTCAGACAGAGAAAGACAAATACTGTATGATCTCTCATACACGCAGAATCTAAAATATATTTAAAAAATAGGGGCACCTGGGTGGCTTAGTCATTAAGCATCTGCCTTTGCTTCAGGTCATGATCCCAGGGTCCTGGGATCGAGCCCCGCATCAGGCTCCCTGCTCAGTGGGAAGCCTACTTCTCCCTCCCCACTCGCCCTGCTTGTGTTCCCTCTCTCACTGTCTCTCTGTCAAAAAAATAAATAAAATCTTAAAAAAAAAACAAACAACAAGGTCATACAAAGAAAGAACAGACTGGTGGTTGCCAGAGGCAAGGGAGTGGGAGGGTGGGGGAAATGAGTGACCTGTTTTGGTTTGGGGTTCTTTTTTTTTTTTAATAAATTGAATTTAAAAATTTAATTTAAAAAACAAGCACAGAGGAGCTCCTGGGTGGCTCAGTTGGTTAAGTGTCTGCCTTTGGCTCAGGTCATGATCCCAGGGTCCTGGGATCGAGTCCCACATCAGGCTCCTTCCTTGGTGGGGAGCCTGCTTCTTCATCTCCCTCTGCAGCCCCCCCTGCTTGTGCTTGCTGACGCTCTCGCTCTCTCTCAAATAAATAAATAAATAAAATCTTAAAAAAAAAAAAGGCACAGAAAATGGTAGAATAAATTAAGATGTCTTAAAAATTAAAAAAATTAAAAACCACAATGAGATACCACTACACACCCAACAGAATGGCTGAACATTTAAGAACCGACCATACCAAGTGTGGACAAGGTAGTGGAGCCACAGGAACTCTTTAATACACTGACGGTAGAAATGTAAAATGGTACGACCACTTGAGAAAACAGTGTGACTGTTTCTTTAAAAATTAAACATGAACTTCACAGGTGACCCATGTATTTCCACAAGGGAAATGAACATGTATGTCCACAGAAAGACATGCACACCAATGTTGCTGAAGGTTTATTTGTATTAACCAAGAACTAGAAACCACCCAAAGGTCCACCAACAGGTGAATGCATGAACATGCTCTGGTCTGTGCATACAGTGGAATGTTACTCTGCAGTAGAAAAGCAACAACTCGGAGGATGGATGGCTACAGAATTATGCTGGATGAAAGAATCATGACAAAAGAAAAGACAAAACATTCTATAGTGACTCCAAGCAGATCGGTCAGTCCCTGGCTGGGATCTGGGGGCACAGGAAGGCACAGGAGAGCTGGATTCCAGAAGCAGGAGGAGACTTCAGGGGGCAGTGGTTATGCCCATCATCCTGACTGTGGAAACGGCTTCACAGGTGTGTGCATCCACCGAAACTCATCAAATTGTAAACTTTAAGTATATTAACTTATTGTATATAACTTAAACCTTAAAACTGCTTAAAAAAAAAAAAAAAGACACCACAAAGGCTGAAAAGACAAAGAACAAAAAGGGATAAAATACTTACAACATATATAACCAACAGTGGATTAGGGATATATAAAGGAATAGAGAATATGCAAAGAACATCTACAAATCAATAAAAAAAGACAAACTACTCTATGGAAATTTGGTAAAAGACACAAACAGACACTTCACAAAGGAAAACCCATAAACCACCTACAAACACGACAGGATGCTCAACTTTAATCACAACACACAAATTAAAACCACAAGGCACCAGGCCTCACAATCATGTTGGTGAACATAGACCGTGCCCAACACCAAGGCATCAGTGAACATTCAAGGCAGCGTGCACGGGGACACGCGCACAAGGAAGCAGTCGGGAACGAGCCAGGAATGTGGATTATGGGAGTGCTCCAGGACTGTTAGTACACCCCGGATGCAGACCTTGTGCAGATGCACCAGCAATGTCCACAGCAGCATTCTATGTACAATAACCGAAAACTGGAAACAACCCAAACGCCCATCCATAACGTACTGGACAAATTTTGGCTTTGTGAAAACGAACCACAGCTATATGCTATGACAGGCATAAATCTCAGAATCAGTGCTCAGCAAAAGTTCTCAGAACACACACTGTGCGGTTCCATCTCAACTATTAAGTTCAACAGGCAAAAATAAACAGTATGTTGCTTATAAGTATATTGAGCAGTAAAACTACAAAGAAAAGGAAGGGAACCAGTTACTAGACTTTAGCGGCAGTAACTTGCAGGGGTGGAGGGAAGAAGCACAAAGATTTCCAGGTTACCCCAAATGTTCTATTTCTTAGGTTGGGAGCCATGTGTACAGATGTTCATTTTACTTTTCATCTGAACAGACCCATCTACCTTTACATATACAATACACTTCACAATACAGAAATGTTTTGAAAAGCTCAAAAGGGATATTGCCAGGGAAAGAGGATGGTGACCAGAGGGACAGATGGGAGTCCGGGGGTTCGGGGAAGGCTTCTGCAGGGGAGCAGGGTATCCAGGGGAAGGAAGTGCTAACGCCCGAGGGAGAAGTGCGCCTAGGACGCAGCCAGTGGGGCTGAGGGCACAAGGGTCAGAAGTCAGAGAGGCAGGGTCATTGCAAGGACTTTGGTTCTTACGGCAACAGAGGGTCCTGGGCAGAGTGACCTGAGCTGACAAGCTTACGGGGATCTCTTTTGGCTGTGCTGAGACAGAACAAAGCGGGGCAATGGCAGAGCAGACCTGTCCGGACTATCCTGGCAGTAATCCAGGCCACAGGTGAGTGGCTTTGACCAGCATGGGACTCCTGATAAAGTATGAAGGTAGGACGACAGGTTCCATGTGAATAGAAAACAAAGGGAGTCGTCAAGGGCGAATCTAAGGTTTTGAGCCCCCAAAACAAGGAAGAAGGTGGCTGCCAGCAATGAAGACATGGGGACTGCGGGGGCAGCACCAGTGCAGGAAGATCAGGCACTCAGTTCTCCACGTTCAAGTTTGCTGTTCTTATTCAATACGGTACTAGGCTGAGTATGTCCCCCAGAATCTGTGAATGCGACCTTGTTTGCTGAGGTAATCCTGTTAAAGTGGGGTCACACTGGATTAAGGTGGTCCTAAACCATGACTGGCATCTCCCTAAGAGGAAAGACAGCCAAGCAAAGACAGGCAGAGACGTGAACTATGCTGCCACAAGCCAAGGAACACCAAGAATTCCTGGCAACCACCAGAAGCTGCAAGAGGCAAGGAGGGACTCTTCCCTAAAGCCTACAGAGTGTGGCCTTGGCGACACCTTGATTTGGGCCTTCGGGCCTCCAGAACAGTGATAGAACAAATTCCTGTTTTGTTAAGCCACTCAGCCTGTGCTACTTTGTTAAGGAGACCCCCAAAACCCAAAATACCTAAGTCTATTTTTAACACTTCTCAGAAAGGCTGGATGATGTGTGACAATAAAACATCAAAAAGATACCCATTTAAAATATATGGGTTCTGGGGTGCTTGGGTGACTCAGTCAGTGAAGTAACCAACTACTGATCTCAGCTCAAGTCTTGATCACACTAGGTGTGGAACCTACTTTAAAAATAAAAATGAAATAAATTTTAAAAATATAAAAAAAAAATCTGGGTTCTTTTTCTGACTCTCCTTTTTCCTGGTTGTAAGAACCTAGGCAAATCATTTTGCTTCTGTTATTCAATTTCCTGCAAAATGTGAAAAACCAGGGGCTGAACAGAATCCTATCCAAGGTTCCACCACCTCTAAATTTCTGCAGTTCTGGGACTATTCCCAAATATGAAAAAGTATGCCTGAACCCTATCCCAATAACCTATTGAAACCCCATTTCACAGAGAGGTTTCAAGTCCACCTTCCAATGGATGTGCCACCTTAAAATGTGGTAAGACAAACTAGATGCTAATTCACGAAAGATGAGGATCACTAATTGGAATTTTATGATGTTTCTAAGATACAGCAAAAACAGAACTCCCCTCGGTGACATACTGTATTCATTTTCTACCGCTGTCACCACGAACTCAACGGCTTAAAACACCCACTTGGGGTGCCTGGGTGGCTGAGTCGGTGAAGCATCTGCCTTCGGCTCAGGTCATGATCTCAGGGTCCTGGGATCGAGCCCCATGTCGGGCTCCCTGCTCAGCGGGGAGTCTGCTTCTCCCTCTCCCCCCCACCCCCTGCCGCCACTCTTGCTCTCTCTCTCAAATAAATAAATAAAAACCTTGAAGAAAAGAAAAACACCCACTGATGACCTCACAGTTCCCATGTCAGAAGGGGCAGGTGGTTCTCTGCTTAGAGTCTCACAAGACAGCAACATGGTAGGGCTACTTGGCAGGGTGCCATCCCAAATTCATTCAGGTTCTTGGCAGAACTCAGGTCCCCGCAGCTGTGGGATGGAGGTTCCCCAGGGATCAGTCCTAGGTTCTAGAGGCAGCCCACGTTCCTCTGTTCCCAGCCACCCATGCATCTTCCAAGCCAATCACGGCAGGTGGAGTCCTCCTCATGCTTTGAATCTCCTGAACCTCCCCTCCTGCCTACCTCTACAATTCTGGGGCCTTGAGTGATTATTGGGTTGTACCCCAATAATCCAGGTTAATCTCCCTACCTGTAAGTCAGCTACTCAGTAACCTCTAAGTTACACCTCCAGAGTGCTCTCACAGCAGTGCTAGATTTGTGTCTGATGGGGCGAGCAGGGGCCAGCAAGCTTAGGGAGACGTTTTTAGGGTTCTGCCTTCCACATATACCCCAAGATGTCACATTAACACGTAAAAACATATATAATACCCTTCTGTGATACAACTTTGGGAAGTCAAGTGTTACCTGCATTTTATTACAGCAAACTGACAGCAGGATTGAAATAATGGATGAGGTTTTTGTAAACACAGTAAAAGCAAAAGTAATCTTTGTTAATGCAAATATCCTCAGGAAATACAAGTTCGACAATGCAGAGACTGGATCGAAGCAGCAGCCTGAACCTAATTCCCCTTGCAGGCTTAATCGATTCCTTCCCTACAGACGGGAGAGAGTCATACTTGCTCACAGTCTAGAACTGACCAGCATGGCAGGAATGACAGGTGTCCCCGCACAGACCGCCCCCAGACAGGTTTCCCTTGAAGAGGAAGTGGCAGCAGTGTCCCACTCCCACCCAACCCTCTGTTCACACTCTGCCTCCCAAATACGCTCCTACAAGCAGAGGAAAAGGCCGAGAGCTGTATGTAAACATTTATTCTAAGGAGCCCACATCTGCACCGCCCTGGTCTGCTCATGTCAAACACAGACTCCCTGTGCAGGGCCAGGTGGTTAGGAAACTGAGCTCCGTGCATATTTACCAATTACTACGGTTATTTCCAACCTTCTTCTGAATGTATCCTCCATGTCATCATAACGATAACAGCCTAGAGAACCGAGAGCTACCTAACAGGTGTCCTGAAAAGCATGAATCTTCCCAGAGAAGCAAAGTGCGGAGGTCAAGGCCACGGTGAGCAAAAAGCTAATAAGCAGAGGCCGCCGAACCCTGACCATGGCCGTGGAAGCCCCGCTCTCCCCACAAGCAGGCTACCACCCGGTGTCCACCAGCAGCTCGGAACACGTTCAACACACCCATTTCGGCCAGGACTTGTGGCAACTCTTCCGAGGGAGCATTCCGCTGGAAAAAGGCAGGACGCGGAATGTTCCTAGGTTTTCGCTTCTCGCTTTGCTCTCCCCAAAGATTACACCATTTTCCTGGCTCAGAAAGCACTGAGGAGGTTTTCTGAACACCACCCTAGGAAGAATGACAGGGGGCACGACTCAAAACCTGTTCCCGTAGTAAAGACAAAGCCAAAATCTGGCCTTTCACCTCAAACGCACCACAAGGCGCTTTCTCTGCCTGCAGTTTTGGTTTGAACTTCTCAGCGGGTCGCGTCGGTCGTCCCCGCTCCCCGCACGCTCCCCGCACGCTCCCCGCACGCTCCCCGCACGC
>NW_025408832.1:0-63078 GCF_002201575.2 Neomonachus schauinslandi | reverse complement strand
AGGAGAGGGGAGGTGCAGAGGGGGGAGGGACAGGTGGTGGGGAAGGGGCAGAGGGGGAGGGGGAGGGGCACAGGGGAGGTTTTGGGGGAAAGGGAGGGACAGCATGAGAGGGGGAGGGACAGAGGGGGAGGGGCAGGATGAGAGGGGAGGGGCCAGGGAGAGAGGGAGGGGCCAAGGGGGGGCAGGAGTCTGCAGGGCCTTCATCCTTGTGGGCCAGGGAAGGGATTGAGGAGGTCTTACTCCAGAGTAACAGGGAGCCAGGGAGGCTTTGAGCAGGGTGGGGCGCATGACCTGAGACTTGGGGGCAGAGGAGGATTTGGGATGTCCAGGGCAGACGTCTGGGCACAGCACAGACACACAGACACCCTCTGAAGGCCAAGCAGGCCGGGTTGCAGGTGTGTGGGAGGCGAGCAAGAGGGGACCCTCCCTTGCACACCGCTGCTCGGCCAGACTGCAGACAACACACTGCCACCACATGGCCTCTGTATTTTTCTCACTTTGGTCAAAAACACAGTGTCAAGAGTGATTTTGGGGGAAATAAGTTTAAAAGGTGTCATATTCCAGATAAAGCATTTTGAACAGTAAAGGAAGATGTTTCTAGAAGGACATGGGAAATAAATGACGCCCCAGGCCAGCACAGTCCCCCCACGTGGGAAGCAGAGGCAGCCCCCTTCCGCTGGACGACCCCCTGGGATGGAGGAGTCTGTGCACAAAGGTGGAGGGGAGACC
Source organism: Neomonachus schauinslandi (assembly GCF_002201575.2). NCBI lineage: Eukaryota > Metazoa > Chordata > Mammalia > Carnivora > Phocidae > Neomonachus > Neomonachus schauinslandi. Next base: position 62,349 of record NW_025408832.1, on the reverse strand, counting down.
TCGCGTGCTCTGGGGAGGCTTTCTGGAAGAGAAGGTGCGTGAGCCAGGCCTTGAAGGATGAGCAAGGGTGTCTGGTGGAGAGAGGAGGGGACGGATGCTCTCGGCAGAGAACATACAGGAGCGACTCATCCTGCCATTCACCAGAAGGTCCAGAAGAGGCCTTACGAGCTCACCACCAATGGTGGGGAAGGTGGACCGCAGCAGCACTGCCGTGGGCGCTGTGTGGCGACGCCCATCTGGTGGCAGCGTGGCTCACGTGGTTAGTCTCTCAGGATTCAGAACAGCAATCCCTTCTGACCCAGCTAATCCCATGTAGGACATTGTCACAGATTCACTCCCGCATCTGCAGAGAGACATGTGAGCAAGGCCATGAGGGCGATGTTCTGTCCAAGAGCAGGAGAGGGACACAAGGCGACTGTGAGTCAGGAAGGGCCTTGAGAGTGGCTGGGACATCCATGTGAGGGACACAGGACAGCCCCTGAGAGGATGGAGGCACAGCTGCAGGCTGTCCGTGGCACAAGAGCCCAGACAGGTGATCAAGAGGAACAGGGACCGTGGGCGTCTCGGTCCGCCAGCTGCTGAACATGCACAAAGCGGGCATCTGGCAGACACACGCGGGAGGAGCTCAGTGTCACTCCATGCAGCTTTAAGCCGTGCACACACATCGCCTACTCAAAACAATCTATTTTAAGCTTCAAGGTCCAGCCCGAGCCTGACAGTACCGAGTGTGGGCAGAGTGGCTGGGCTCAGGCAGAGACTGCTGAGTGTAGCTGCCCAGTCCCCTCCACAAGGGCCGGCCAGTGTCATCTTCCCACCCAGCCCACACAAAGTAAGGAAGACCCATCCTGCAGCCAAGCCCTCTCTTGCCCTGGAGCCAGGAAGCTGGACCTGACTCCCCCGATTGGCATGGGTGTCACGGCCAGCATGCAGCAGCTAGCAGGGCAAAGATGAGGGGTGCTGGACGGGCCGAGGCCATACACAGTCCTGCAGAGAAGGCAGCAGTGACCTCAGCAAGACAGCAGCAGAGGGAACGGGGACACCCACACCCAGAGAAGAGATCCCCAAGTCCCCTGGAGCTTCAGGGACAGACGCATCCCTGGAGCTGTAAGGGGAGGGTGTGCTGTGACAAGGGGCTGGTGGGGCCACAGCGGGAGGCTGTGCAGGCAGCCCATGGGCAGTTCCCACCTTTTCTGCCCCAGCACCTGCCTGAGGATGTACAGCTCCAGGGACAGTCCTGTGTGAGTGCGGACAATGCCGGGAAGAACTCCAAGACGGCCATAGGGGTCTCTCTGTGCCCCGGCCCTTGCCCATCCAGGTATGTCAGCACTAGGAGATTCACGCATCCAAATGGCACTTGGCAGAACGCCTCTTGTGTCCTCCCTGCCCCTCATCCCCACACCCACACCGCTCTGCCCCATGTCTCTCCACAGCCTCCTGTCTGCTGCACGTTTGCACAGCTTCGAGGAGGAGGTTGGAGGGCTCACATTGTACTTCTGATGGACCAGTGATGCACAGGACAAGGACACACACCAGAACTCCCTCTCTTCTCCTCTCCCATTTCTCCCTCCCCAGTAAAGCAGCCCAGGCTCTCCTACTGGAGAGGCCAGGTGCACACCCACCCGACAGCCAGCACTACGACAGCCAGCCTGCAGGGGGACCTTCGTGACAGACCCTGCAGCCCGGTCGAGCCTTCAGATGAGGCTGCCCAGCCGACACCTTGACGGCAACCTCGAGACGCCCCGAGCCACAACCACCCAGCTGAGCCGCCCCAGGGTCCTTGGTCTTCGGGGAGGAGAGGACACACGGTGGCTGTCTTAGACTGCCGAGTTTGGGGTAACACATTAGAGGGCAGCAGACAACCAGCACGGACGCTGTAACCCACGGCCCCTTCCGACTGCACATGAGCCCTTCTCCTTGTCAGCTGTCTGCCACCGTGAGCTGCCCGTTCGGTCCTACCAGACACTGACCTGACTCAGATCACGCTAACAGCAGTGCAGTGTCAGTTCTGGTTCAAACGAGGTGCATCACCCATCGTCACAGTGCTCCCGTGGCCGAGGCCGCTATTACCAATGTGACTGTGATATCACCGTCAGTCAAGGACACGCCAACTACAGGAAAATCCAAACCCCTGTCTCAGCAAGAGAGCACTTCTCAGAGAACGCCTACTGTGTCCCAGCACCCGTGGCCCCCTCCCCGTGCAGGTGGTCCTCCCTGGGCCAGAGGCATCAGCTGGGAGCTCACTAGCAAGGTAAAGTCTCAGGCTCCACCCCGACTCTGGGAGTTCCTCTGATGCTGGGGAAGGACAGCTGTGGGTTCGGGGAACCTCTCAGCGGTGCTGGGGGCCGGCAAGGGGAGACTGCGGATGAGGAGGGTCTCAGGAGCCAGGGGGACAACTTCAACAGAAAGTCCGAGTCCCCCAGACCCACAGGCACACAGAGCTGTGGACGGGACAACACCGCGCTCCAGAGAGGTCAGGGAGCTGGACACCACAAAAGAAGGTCAAGAACCGCTTCCCTGAGGCCCAGCCCCTGCCCGGAGGCCACGCTCCACTTGCATTTCCCCCAAGGCAGTTAGTTGTTTGTAAACCGTGCTCGGTGGGAGGAGGACGAGCCTGGAAGTCATGCCGGTGAGAGAGGTCAGACCCCAAGAGCAGAGAGCGTGGGATTTCGTTTCCACGAACCGACCCGAACATGGTGGGAGAGAGCAGATGACTGGGGGCCAGGGGAGAGCACGCGGTGATGGAAATGTTCCGGAACTAACAGACCATGCTGCACAACAGTGTGAATGTGCTACATGCCACTGAGCTGTTCACGTTACAGTGGTTGGTTTTATACACATTTTATCTCAAAAACAAACTAGCTGGTGCCACAGTGGGTTCCATCCCACCACCTGCCCACAACCTTGTTAGCGACATCTTGGCGCCCCCCCCCCCCCCCCAGCCTGCCCAGCCGTTCAAAGGCCACCCCCCAGAGAATGGCCATCCGTGGTCAGCACGCCGCCCTTCCTGGGCCTCCCGCTGCGGGGTGCTGGGGCGCTGTGGCCGCCGGGTGGGCGCAGGGTGGGGCCTGGCCTGGCTGTGATGTGGGCGCCCCAGCCGCTGAGGTTACTCTGAGGCTGAGGGGGCACGCTTGTGCTCCTGGCTCTGGGCCCAGGAGGATTCTTTCCAGAACAGCAGTATCTCAGGGGCCCTCACTCCCTGGGACCCGTCACCCTGTGGCTCCGTCCCAGAGCCCTGCCTGCGGCCACTGAACAAGGAAGGCCGGGAGCAGGACAGGCAGTGCTCAGGCTCCCACATCCACAAGGCCAGGGGTCTCCAGACACGGGACACTCACTGCTGACCCAGAGGACCCCAACGCCTCCCAGGCCTGTCCCAGGAACTCCCAGCTGGCCAGGACAGCCTGCACCACTGCCCCCCAGGTGCCCCCCGGTGAAACATCGCCACCCGATCCGGCCACCTGCCGTGCTGCGGACTGCACTCTGCAATGTCTGTGTTTCAGCAGCCTTTCCAGCACCTAGAGGCGCCTGACCCTCAAGTAAAACAGTCCTTAGGCCTGGTGGCTGAGGCTCGGGAGCAGGTGTCTAGCAGCAGCACAGGCCGCCCCTGTCCGAGAGGTCTGAAGCATTTTGTCAGATCTTTCCAAAATCTCATGCCACGGTCTGACAGCGGGCTCCCCCTGCACCACCGGGCTGAGCAGGACACGTTCGTGTGGAGCACATGCATCATGCATGTCCCTGCCCCACTGACGAGTGGCTGATGCCTGGGCTGGACAGCCCACCTGCTCTGGATCTGGGGCTCCCCCGAAGCTCCCCACGCCGTGCCTCCCCCAGGACCCGGACCCCAGTCTGGGGCAGGAGCCCCGGCTCTCACTGGTCCCGAGCACCCGAGGGGCCGGGAGCGAGGCTGCCCGAAGGCCTCACCAAGAGCCCATGTGGCTCTGAGGGGCAAACCACGTGACACAACCATGGCCCATGGTGTCCCACGGATGTCTCTGCCCGTGAATGCAGCTGTGACAGAGCAGGTTCTCTCCACGCTCTGCATGGTCTGTCCGAGGGATGTGCGGGCGCCCAGACACCCTGACCATAGGCAACACAGCCCTGCTGGCTTCTCGTCCTGATACGAGAGTGCCTTGTTCCTGAAGGCGCGTGAGCTCCTTACCCCACCGTGGCTGGGAGGAGTCACGTAAGGGAGGCTTAAATACCAGCCAGGCCGCGTTCACAGAGCACGGCTGGGGCATGGGCACCAAGGGTGACGGCCGCGAGGAACAGCGGTGACCCGGCTGTGACTCCCTGGAGTGCACCTGCCCGTGTTGGTGCCGTGCCAGCCCCGGGGACGGGGACGGACACACGGGGCAGAGAACGTCCCCAAGGAAGCAGAGCCCGGCAGGCAGCGTTCCCATGGAATCCACAGGACATCTCAGGCCGATGAATGAGGTGGGCGCTGAAGGAAGAACGTCCAGTGAAACCCAGGCCCCTCCAGCAGCGACTCGTAACACACTCCAGGCAGTTCTGCTTGACAGGACCTGCGCCTCTTAGTGGCCATCGTCCTTTGAACCCAGGACGCCTGTGCTTCCCAACTCCTGGGGTGAGCGCTGCAGAGGGGTCAGCGGCGGGCTCCCCGGCTGGAAGGGACAAAGCTCGCCGGCCGGGCTGAGGTGGGCGGAAGGCTCCAGGTCACAGAGCTGCCGGGACTCCATCCTGAGAGGGGAACGTGCTCTGGGGCGGTCTATCCCCGGGACCCGGGCTCAGGGCTCGCACGCCAGGCGGTACAGCCCTCGTGGATGAGGCGTGGTTACCCGCTCCCATGTCCCGCCCAACCGCACACAGTGGACACAGGGAGACCGCCAAAGCAGGGGAGGAGGGGCCCGGGGCCCAAGCAGACAGGCCTGTCCTGTGGCACCTCACAGGCCACACTGCCCCCAGCCTGTCCCCATCCCGCTGTCCCCCGGCCTGCCCCGCAGCTCCAGCCAGCAAGCCCGTCCCCTCTCCTCTGTCCTCTGACCCGCTGGCAAATCCTGTTGCTTCTGCCCTGAAGATCTCTCTGATGCATCCACCACCGCATCCTCACATCCTCACGGTGCTCCCAAAGCCCGGCCACCCCTCCCCCGCAGCTTCCTGCTGGCCCCGGCCTCTGCCTGCTGCCCCACCCGCCCACCACTGCAAACACGCAGCTCTGGCTCCTTAAATCTCCCGTGGCCCACTGCTGCAGAGCAGCAGCTCAACATGCTGGCCTGCCCCTGCCCAGCCGCACCTGGGGAAGCCGCAGCTCACAACTGTGTGTGCACGCACGCATGTGCATACATGGTGTGCATGAGTGTGCGCCTGTGTGTGCGTGTGTGTGCGCCCGTGTGTGCATGCATGGGTGTGTGTGCGTGTGCACACGTGTATGCATGCGCGTCTACACATGGGGGCCGTGAGCCCACGCCCATGTGGGACGTGTATGAGTGTGCGCCCGTGTGCGTGGGTGTGCATGGGTATGTGTGTGCATGTGTGCACACGTGTGTACTTGGGCGTGTGTGTGTGCGCACGTGTGTGTGGCCGTCTAGCCCCACTCGATTCTGCGGCTGTGTGAGTCACCCCCGCCCCCCCGCCGCAGGCAGAGAAAGCTGGGGGCAGGCCAGTGGCTTCGAGCGGGCAGATAGGATCTCGCCAGACAAGTGAGTGATTGAATCTCCAGGTGGCTGAAGGGGAGGGAGCTGGACACGTTCCGAGTGTGACTCTGGTTTCCAGGGTAAAGCACCGGGAGCGACGTCGCCATGTGCCATCGCTAATGAGGCGGCTCACGACTCGTCCGGACTCGCGTCTCCCCAGCAGGATGAAAGCGGAGCCCTGGGGGCTCACACGTCACCTCAGTGCCGCTCAGAGGCCCGGACCCGTCCCCGCGTCCCCGGCCGGCGGCTGCACCCAGTGCTGGTCATCGGGGTGTGGGGCGGGGGGGTAGCCCTCGGAAGACACCGTAGAAAGCGTCTCCTACTATCACAGCACCGGGCCCTCGAGGACTCAGGACGTCCGCTCTGGGCACCACGCGGCAGTAATAAGAACGGGTTCTGTTGACCGCACACACACTCTTGCACGGGGCATCCAGGACCAAACCCGGGTCCGCCTGGCCCCCCAGCCAAATTCCTAAACGGCCCCTCGGCTGCTCTGCGAAGCCCTCGATGGAATGCCGTGGTCCGAGCTCAGAGGGGGGCGTGGGGTCAGCTTCAGTCAGTGCCCCACTCTGGTCACTCGGCTCCTCCCACAGGCCGCCCACCACCAGCGGGCCAGCTTCTGGGGGCTTCCTCAGGGCAGGAGCCCGGGAGCCCGTGGCCACTGCGGGCATGAACTCTGCACTGGGAGTGCTCACTGCGGACCAGCCGCCTCCGCACGGCAGCCAGGTGGCCTCCTCACATGGAAGACGGCTCAGAACGAGGAAAACCGCGTTTTCTGATGTTTCACTGATGTCACCAAGGAGGTAACAAGCGCAGGGCATTATGGGGCGGAGACCGGGGCCAGCACCGGGAGCTGGTCTGCTCTGGGGGCCGGCTGGGAGGCCCCAGGCTCGGAGCACCGGAGGCAGGCCTGCCCCACACGGGGGCCCCCGGGAGCACCCCTGCAGTCTGCCCTGCACCCCCGGGACTGCGCCTGCAGGTGCCCAGCAGAGCGACTCACACTACGGTCTGGAAGGCAACGTCGCAGGCCTCAGACTGTGTTATAAACACCCTTTCCAATAAAATGCCCAACACACAACGGCAGCAGACACACAGGGCAGAGCTGCATGAACAAACCCGGCCAAATCAACAGACGTGGAGACAGACCCTGAGACCCCACGGTGGGAACAGCCAATACGTGTGACAGTCTGGACCAGAAACTAGACACCAGGAAACTGAAATGTGCGTGTTTGAAACACCCGCATAGGAACCACACGAGCTGAAATTCAGGGACGCTCTCAGTTCCCTACAGAAGCACTAACGAGCTGCTCCGGGGCTTACTGCTGCGCAGTGCATCCTCTGGGCTCCGCGGGAGACGCCGCGGGGCTCTCACGGGGCCAAAGCCAAGGCCGCTCCGGCGGGGATCGGCTCGCTGCCCGCTCTGGCTCCTGGAGGCGCCGCGTCCCGTGGCCTGCAGCCCCGTGGCCCATCATCACGGCTCCTTCTCTGACCCCGTGGTGCCATCAGACCCCCGTGGGTAACCCAGGGTCACCTCCCAGCTCGAGACCCGTAACCGGGTTACACCTGCCAGTGCCTTCCATAGACGGCGTGTTCACTGGCGATCGGCTGGGGCTCGCACATTTTCAGAGCCGCTACTCTGCCCCTCAGTTGCTGTTACCGAATCAGGGACCTGACAACTGAAAAGGGAAACAGTAAAGTAGCCAACAGATCAGAACAGAATACAGGTCCCGAAAGACGTGAGGACGGAGACCGGATGGAAGGCGGCGGGCAGAGGGAGACACAGTGGGCACAGTGGAGAGCCCAGCGCTTTCTGTAGCGTCCAGGAGGAAAGAGGAGAGCGGGAGAAAGCCACGCCTGGAGATGCGGCCGCGGAGAGCTTCCTGGGACTCGCTGAACGCATCGACCCACGAGCCCCAGAAATGCACGGCTGGACACGTCAGCGCGGAACTAGGGAAAACCGAGCGTAGGAGAGCTCGTGAGGGCTGTCCAAGAAAGAAGGCAGATTTCCCTCGTGGAACCCACAGGCAGTAGGCCGGCCTTTCTAGGACCGCGCTCCAGCCCCCCTGCAGGTGCCCTGGACTCGCCTCCCCCGCTGTGCAGCAGCAGGGTGGGAGAACGGGGACCCCGGTATGCTGCCCCGAGGCACCAGTCGCACCATCAGCATGCACAGAGCAGTGCACCTGAGCCGGGCACCGGTCTCAAGGCTTGCGTCCCTCAGCTTCATGCACCGACGCCCTAACCCCAGCACGGTGGTGTTTGGAGGTGGGAACCCTGGGTTCAGAGGAGCTCACGAGGGTGGGCCTGGGGTCCTTCTAGGAGAGGAGGAGGCCCCAGAGCTGGTTCTCTCTCTGCCCCGGGAGGCCATCTGCACGCCAGGGAGAGAGGCCCCCCCAGAGCCCAGCTGTGCGGCACCGTCTGTGCGTCCTGCACGGCAGCCCCAACTATGACCCGGGTCCTCCATTCGTGCGGTTGAGTCAGACAAGAAACAAGACACACGGGGGGTGGGGGTGCCGGGGACGGTCTGATTTAGAAGCGCTGAGGGCAGGCAGACAGCACCGACACTCGAGGAGAGGCCCCAGGAGGTGAGGGGGCGCGGGGCAGACAGGCTAGCAGGGAAACAGCAAAGGCCCTGGGGTGCACTGGGTCTTGAAGAACAGGAAGGCTCCTGAGGAGGGTAAGGAATGTGGGAGGACATTTTTCAGTATTTTGCAATGAATCAAACATACCATTTTGACCTTCTTTGTCTTTTCCTTGAGATTTCTTAATCAAAATTCAAATTGTTTTTTTAAAGATTTGTGTATTAATCTGAGAGAGAGCGAGCATGAGCAGGGGGAGGGTCAGAGGGAGAGAATCTCAGACTCCCCATGGAGCATGGAGCCCAACATGGGGCTCGATCCCACGACCCTGAGATCATGACCTGAGCCGAAACCAAGAGTCAGATGCTCCAGCCACTGAGGCATCCAGGTGCCCCAAAATTCAAATTACTTTTTTAATTTTTAAAATGTACGTTGGACTGAGCAGGACTGGAGTGATGGAGAAGAGGGGTGGGCATTCTTCCTAGAGTTCGGGAACGTAGGAAAGTTCTGGAAGACCAACGGCACACTGGGAGAACCCAAGCACACTGGACAAGCAGGGAGGTCCCGGGTGCCAGGCAAGGCCCACGTACCCCACATGCATCTTTGCATGGCCTCCAGAGCCCACCGCACATTCAGCAGACCAGCACTTCCCACAAGGGTGTGTGGACGTGGCCTGCATAGGGCCTCGGCCTCCCCGCCGCCTCCAGTAGCCGTCCACTCGCCACAGGAGTAATCCAGAATGCGTACGAAGCATCGTTCACCACGGTTTTGTGGGCACGCAGGCCCCAGTCGGACGCAGAGGGCTGAAGGAGCGGACACTGGTGGCTCCGGGGAGGAGGACACTCCAGGACGCGCACAGCGAGCGCCCTGAGGGCGGGGGGGCCGGTCCAGGCAGCCCCCGCCAGCTGGGGAAAGCCCCCCGCATGCTGCGGACAGGCCCCCCGGGAGGCACGGGGCGCGTGTCTGGACGCGAGGTGCGCGCCAGAGCAGGGTGGACGCGCCAGGAGGGCACATCCCGAGCTGAGCCCGGACAGCGCGTCAACCAGCAAATCCTAGTTGCTAACCTTCCGCTTTCCTTGGTTTTCAAACTGATTTTCCAGAACAATCAGAAATTGACTTTGCATTAAGAATTTTAAAACTCTTCTCACTTTTTTAAATCAGAGGCTGCGGCCATGGTCCAGATGACAGCAGAGTAGGGAGCAGGGGTGGTCGGAGTGCGTGGGGCACGTGGACGAGGCGGCAGGCTCCAAGGGGCCGCGGGGGCGGGGGGTGGAGCGAGAACCCCAAGGAAGCCCACGCGAGAGGGGCAGCTGGAGGAGGGGCTCCCAGCGGGGGTACAGAGGAGCAGCCTGACACCTGAAAGCAGAGGGGTCCCCGAGGGCGGTGCCACAGGAGCCACGCTGGTGGGGGTTGGGAGAGGCTGACCCAGCCTGACGCCCAGCAGAGCAGTGATGGCCGCAGGACCGGTCACCCTCTGCTCGGCGTCCGGGGCCAGCACCTCTGCGGGGGCCCCAGGGCCAGCAGGGGTCGGGGGCAGGAACCCAGAAGGGAGAACCCCTGCCTGCCCCCGAGGGCCCCCACGATGGCGTCTCCTGGATCCTATGCCCTTGAAGCTGGGACCCCCAAAGGGCCACCCTCTCTGGGTGATGCCAGCCCCACCCGCAGGGGAGCCTGGGACTGAGCGGGGCGGCTGAACCCACGCTGTCCAGCCATGTCCTCTGGGTGATTGGAACCAGACCGATCCAAACCCAAACAAGCCACCACGGGCACCGCAGGCCGGCTGAGCAGGAACGGGGCGGCCAGAGCAAAGGCAAACACTCACTGGAGGCCCAACCTGCGCTCGCGGGGAGGGATCCCGAACAGAACCAGCAGGGACGACAGGGCAGAGGCCGCGGCGGCCAGCCCAGCCCTCACACAGAACCGTCCCACGTGCCGGAGCCACCAGGCTCGCTGTTTGGAAACAAGTGGGCGATCACTGTGCCTCTCCTGCGGGCCCCCAGCTGCGGCCACGCCCCGCCCACACCCCGCCCCCACGGAGGGCCCCGGCGATGCAGGGTGCTGGGGTCCTGGCCACCGGGACCCTGCCCTGCACCTCTCAGGACAGCCAGTCTGCCTGACACGCACAGGCGACCTTACGGGCAGAAGGGGACCTGGGGGTGGTCCAAAGAGCCGTATTTGTTACATGCATTTGCAAAATTTGAAAAGGAAACTAACAGTTAAAAAAAAAAAATACAGCTGAGCAGAATCTTGGCTGGTGGATTAGTACCTGGAACACACTCTATTTCCCAGGTGTGCCCACGGCTCTTGAGAAGGGGGAGGTGCCAGGTGAGGGAGGGCTCGGGAGGGAAGCCGTGCTCTAAGACTCGTGTTTGGAGGAGGTGTGGGCACCGCTGTTCCCCAATCCTTTCAGCCCAGAGAGGCCACCTCCCTAGTGCCAGGCCCAGGGCGACCGCTTCTGGCCACAGGCTGTGAGCGAAGGGACCCCCATCCCAGAGGGCAGGCATGAGGTCTCGTGCCCTGGGCCCACGCATCAGACTGCAGGTCACAAACACAACACGCTTACTGGAGAGCAGGGAGCGGATCCATCGCTGGGATCTGTCACCGGCGGGATCCGTCGCCGGGATCTGCTCCCGCCCGGCGTGGCCCTCCGTGGCCTTCTCCCAACCACCATCCAGGTCCTGGGGCCAGAGGCCCACGTCCGAGCCGCCTGGTGGAGGGACGTGCGCAGGTGACGAGGCAGAGTGCAGGGCCACCGAGTTTGGGCTCTGCCCCGCGTTCTAGCTGGCGGTCTCGAGGGTCCTCAGGAGCTGGTGCAGAACCTGCCGTGGACCTCCAGTCGTCTGGGGGGGCATTTCACGCCCTGAAATGCCCTGCGGATGTGGGTCCAGACCGGCTCGCACGGCCGCCGGTGACAGCCTCACGCAGGACTATTCAGATCGCAAACTCTCTCTTTAGAGCACCCCCAGTAAGATTTAACTGCATTTTCAAAAGCTTAATTTTATAATTTTATTTACATTTTGGATTCATTATAATTTGTATTTTACAAATTAATTATAATTTGCATTTTTAATTTCAATATATACATTTAAATACCTTAGCGGAAAATAATTTTTTTGTAAACACCAAAAAATACTTTCTAATTTTTACATTTATTTAACTTTAATTTACATATTTTATGGAAATGAATTCATTTTGTACATTTTGAACATAATTGTAGTTTTTAAAGATACTTTAGACCAACACTGTTAATAGATACTAATTTAATGAAACTCTTGAATAACAGAATTAGTGATTTTGTTGAAATAAGGGTGAGGAATAGAAATTGTATGGGATAAATATGTGACGACGCGTAGACAAGGACCATCTGTACTTTATTACACATCCAGCATAACCAGCTCTACGCAGAACACCCAGACCCGCACGGTGACCGTTAGACTCTGGGTGTTCCGCCAGGCGCGGGAACACGGAGCCTTACACATCTCACTCAAGATGTGGGCGGAAAGTTTTACTAGTTAGCATGGCTTCTGTGGTTTCCGTGTGTGGCCCCTGCAGTGGCCTCCCCGGTGCGCTCACTGCAGCCCACTGCCGTCTCCCGGGAGGGCCACACGGAGGGGAGGGGGCTCCACCAGCGGAGCCCCCAGCACCACCCACGCTGGCAGGAAGAGCCCCGAGGTTCAGGGTTGCATCCGCATGGCACCAGGCCCACCCTGGCTAACCACCAAGTCCCATGTGGTTGGGAGACGTGGACGGCAGCACGCGTGGCTTCCACGGCCAGATCCTGAGAACCCCCGGGTCTTGCCCCAGAGGATGCCCCTCCCCGGAGTGCAGGTGCCCCCGGTCCCCCGCAAGCCCGCTGGGCTCTGCCCCCACCCGCGCGTCGGCCCGCCCAGGGACCCCCGGCCACCTGCGGTTTGACAGGACAGCCGCAGGGTGCAGCTTCCTCCTGACTGAGGCGGGCCCCCTCCGCTGGCGGGGGCAGCCGTCTGCCCTGTGGTGGCGCTCGCCTGGAGCTCCAGCATGTGTGGGCTGGCGCACTGCACGTGATTCGTGGGGCTCACTTATTAGGACAATCAGGCTAAATTTAGGTTAATGGCTTTTTAATCATTCTCTCGAGGGTACATGAAAACACTTGAAGGCGGTCCACACGCGCCAAGCACAGCGTGGTAAGCGGGCCCTGTCGGGCGGACTGGACACCAGCCCGGGCACAGGGGCGGCGGGCACGGGGGGCGGCTGGCCGGCCAGCTGGAGGGGGCCTGGTGCGTCTCTGGTCCGGCGTGCGGAGTGGCGGTCCCCACACGGGGTTTTCAGACACTTAGACATGAATGTGCACACAGGGCAGCAGGCCGGCCTGTCCAGCCCGTGGCCCTGCTTGGAAAGCCTGGACACGGAGACCTGGGGCAGCCTCTCCTCCTGCGTCAGCAGCCGGCCCCTGGGCACCCTCCCAGCTCCCTCTCCCTGGTCTCCTCCTCCCAGCCACCCTTCCCCTCGGCAGCACAACTGAACGTTCCAGATGGTGAATCTGGGCACACGGAGACAGGGCCCACCCACAGGGCACACCAGCAGGGTCTCCCACCCCCGCCCCGCCCCAGACCCTCACCGGCCCCCTGCACGCAGGCTTCGGCCTCCCCCCAGCCCCCACTGGCTCCCTGGCCGAGCACAGAAGTGAGGCCTGCCTCCCCTGCAGAGCAGCTCCGAGGGGCACACACGGCCACGGCTAGGTGCCCGCCACGTGCCAGAAGCCAAGGGTGCCCTGCTGCCCGGGGCTACTCCCATCTCCCCTCACCCTGCTTGCCAGGGGCCGCCGCTGGGCGGGCTTGCCCCAGACAGCGGATGCCCCCCTTGTGCAGAGTCCACTAACCACGGCCCCCACAGTCCGGTGGGCCAGGCGCACCTGCACAGTGGCCTTGCCCTGTGGTGCGTCTGGTTCTCTGCCTCTTTGAATAGGCCTGACATCAAGGTCTGCGTGAGGCCCCAAAACAGTGTGTGTTCATACAGATGATGGTCTAAAACCAAAAATTAATGTGAAATACCCATCAAAGGTGATCTCTAAAGGGTGAAGACCTGGCATCAAACGGAACCGCATCTATTTCCGTATCCCTCCCCTGGGCCCAAGCCGTCAGAGGAGGAAAGGCAGAATACCCCCGTTTCCCCCATTCCCTCCCTGCGAGCGCCCGCCAGTGAGCCCGCCCAACAGCCCGAAACACGGTCAGGGAGGCCCCTGCACCGGGGAGGCCACGGCTTCCCCAGAGTTTCAGTCTCTTCACCTTTTATTTGTCCAGTTCCGCCAATAACACGCGTCAGCTGTAGCATTCGATACAAAGCAAGGACGGTGAGAGCGTGGGTCGCACCACGGCTCAGGTGGCAACCAGTCCTGGGCCGGCACGGTGGACAGACAGCAAGCACGTGACTCCGGGCAGGGGGCAAGGGCTGGTGTCAGACCGTGAGCCCCAGAGACGGGAACATGAGGCCACGGGTGCCACGGATCCCCTCCCAGGGATGCTGTCCACAGCAGCACAGAGCTGGCCTCCAGGCAGAGCATGGCAGGTAGAGGTCAGAGTGGAGTGTGTAGGAGGGCGCTGCAAGTCAGCGGTGACCCCTGTGGACAGGGTGCGCTCTGGGGCAGCAGAGCTTTGGACGCCCCGGGACACGCCTCAGATGCAACCCTCAAAAGCAGCGGCAGGGGAAGAGAAGGCCCCAGGGCCCATACCATCTCAGCGGCAAAGTTCCGTGGACACGTGGCGAGGGAGCGCGCCCCGGGCGCCGCCGAGACTGTGAAGCTGGCGTCCTCCAGAGCCGCAGAGAACGAAAGTAGGAGCATCCACAGGAACATAAGGAATCTCAGCAGCGAGAAACTAGAAAGTCAGATTCTACTTCTCAGGCCTGGAATATCCGAAATGAATAATCACTGGTGGGCCTGACCACCAAAGAGATGAACAGAAACCACCCACTCCGAGGAAGAGACACAGATGGACGGGGATCACAGAGAATCCTCAGTGCTGCCACCCTCCTGTGGCTAGTGCTCAGAAGGATGCACGTGGAACAGAGAAATACGGAGATTGTGAACGAGGTTTCCCCAATTTGATGGAACACTTCAAGACTCGGCATCTGAGAAGGTCTGCAAACCCCCAGCAGAACAGGTACAAAGAAGGCGCATCACAGGCAAACTGCTAAAAACCAAAGAAAAGAGAAGCTTGAAGGCGGACAGAGGAAAGGGGCACTTTGCAACCAGGTGCAGGGACGAACCTGACCGCTGGCCTCGGAAACAGCGGAGCCATGTCTGCAAGCGGCTGGAAGAAAGAAAGCCCACCCGGAATCCCAAACCCAGAAAAAACGCGCCCAGGGAAGGAGACGAGATGCTCCCCGTTAAGAGTGCTGAGCGCGGCCACCGGCAGAAAGGTGGTCCCAGAGGGAAGCGAGAGCGCAAAGCGGGGCGTGCGTGGCCCACACGGGGGCAGGCAGCCCCACAGCCTGCCGGGGTCTCGCCACCCCTGCACTGGGAAGGGAGCCACGCGCCAGGAGCAGAGGGGGCAGGGAGGAGCAGCCCGCACGTTTGAGACCGAAGGCGCCGGGACGGAGGTGGGCGAAGTGGCAGCAGTGGGGTGCACGGAGGACCCCGGGGGGCTCCTAACTTGAGGACGCGTACCGCTGGCCTTGCGGCTACGGCTCAGCTCCGTTGCAGGGAGGACGGGCACTGGAAATGTCCAAGACGGGGCTGCCACGGCCCCACCCCTGATGACAACTCAAACTTGGCACAGAACACACAAGAGTACCTGTGGACGCGGTGAGCAGAGCAGGGCAGAGTGCGGCCCATGAAGACCCACTCGTGGGGGGCCGTCTGCCTCCCACTCCGCCTGCACTGCGAGGTGGCTGAGCGGCGGAACTGGGCAAGCGTGGGCAGCAAATTCCCCAGGAGAAACCCTGTTTCCAACCAGAGGACCAGGCAAAGGTCGGCCTCGAGCCAAGGAATGTGGGAAACCCTGTCCTTCCTGCTCCGGCCCAGCCCTGCCCCCAGGCCGCCTGTCTCAGGGCTGCCCCTGTGCAGCCAGAGCGGGGCGGGCACTCAGAACCCGGCAGAGCACCTGCTCCTCTGGCTAACGGAATGGCTGCCCAGGCCCCAGCGAGGGACCTGCTCCCGTCTCTCGTTTCCCTCACTGGGCGGCTGAGAATGCCACATTCTGGCCGGGGGGTATGGGGGGGCCAGCAGAGCGGGGCGCTGGAGAAGGGGATCCCCGGGTTCCATGCACCAACACAGCTCCCGGGCCCCCCGACACACACAGAGCGGCGCGGGCCCAACAGGCTCAGAAGGCTCCGGAGCCTGTGACGCCCAGTCCGACCCTGCATGGCGTCTGCCCCGTCAGAGGCCCTGGACACCTGCCAGCCTCGGAGCCCGCGTCCACAGAGGCAGGCCGGGGCTTCCATCCGAGCCAGGAGGGCTGAGGTCCCGCTCTGAAGGAGAAAGTCTCCAGGGAGCTTGCGCAGAACCCCAGTCGGCAAACACGACGTAACCTGACAGCTGCCCCACAGTCCACGTAAACATCCACACCTGGCCGCCCTCCACAAGGTGAGGGGCCTGCGCCGAGCAGACCGGAAACCCGGAGGTTCTCAGCAGAGAAACAGAAAGCATCAAGAAGACCTAACTCGAGAACAAGAGAAAATACAACACATGAAGTTAAGATTTTACTCTGAGGGCTCGACGGCTGAATGGAGACAGCACAGAGGAGCGTCCACGCACTGAGGACCGTCAGGACAAAGCGTCCGTCCTGAAGGACAGAAGGACAGCTTCCGGGGGAGAGCGTGCACCGCGAGGCCGGGCGTCCAAGCACGGGGGTCCCAGACGGACAGCAAAGATCTGCGCAGAAAAACACGGTTGAAGAAATAATGGCTGAAAACTCCCCAAACTTGGCGAACACGTAAGTCTACGTCCTGACAAAGCCCGGTGGAACCTCAACAGGATAGAGTCAAAGGAAGCCACAAGCAGAAACATCACCATCCACCTCCTGAAAACCAAAGACAAAGACAAGGGCCTGCGAGTGCCAGAGAGCGGGGCGGAGGACGGCAAAGGGGCAGCCCTTTGAATGGCGGGCGCTTCTCGTCCGAAACCAGCCAGGCGCAAGCAGCGGGCGGCACTGCCCAAGTCTGCAAGAGGACAGCCCGAATCCAGAAGGAAAATACCTGCGGGGACAAAGGCCAAATGAGGACCGGCGCAGATGACAACAGGCTCCGAGGGCGACCCCGCCAAGCCCGCGCATCAGCGGCCTCCACACGCAGAGAAGGAGACAGAAATCGGGAATATCTCAGCAAGTGTAATACACTCTTTGCTCCCTCAGATTCTTTAACCACTGAAAGCAAAAGCCAGCACAGGTCTGGGGTGGCCCGGCGTGTGCAGACGTACCACGGGGACAGAGCCAAAGGGCGGACCGGGTCCTGCGCGGCTCCAGGTCTCTAGGTTTTACTTGAAAGGGTAAAACAGTGACTCTAAGCAGACTGAAAGGTCAGGGAGGGTTACTGTAATCCCTAAAGCAACCACTGAAAGATGAGTACAACACACAGTAACATACAATTTGTTTACTTCTAATGCAAATCAATCATGTTTAAAAAGCAGATAAACTAAATGGGATACTAAAAATTATTCCAATAATTCGAAGGAAGGCAGGGAAGCCAGAACATCAAGTCATAAACACCAGAGGGGACAAACAGAAAGCAAAGAATAAAACTGTAGACCGAAATCCAAGCATCTCAGTAATTACATTAAACATAATTACACTTATAATTAAAAGATGGAGATTGTCAGATTGGATAAAAAATAATAAAAACTGGGACACCTGGCTGGCTCATTCGGAAGAGCATGCAACTCTTGATCTTGAGGTCATGAGTCCAAGCCCCACATTGAGTGCAGAGATTACTTAAAAGATAAAAAATTTTTAAGTAATAATTAAGATAAAAGATTTTTAAAAGTCCTAAATACATGCTGTCTATAAGAAATCCACTTTAAATATAAGGCTATAGGTGCTTCAAATGTTAAATAAAAAAAAAAGTTGTTTTTCTCCAAAGAGAGCAGCAGGCCTGGGGGGTTCAAACAACTTAGTTCTACAAAACTTTCAAGGAACAGGTTATCCTAGGAGAAAAAAAGACTGAAGAATCTCCGCATTCCTTGAGGCACGTAGCTCTGACGTCAGAACCAAAGGCATCAGCAGAAAGCTGACGTCAGGCCCCCACCATCTGCCGGACGAGGCGCCAGCCCATCCAACCGAACGGCTCGCTCTCAGGAGGAACGCACCACACCCGAACTGGACTACCCCCAGAAATACGAGGACGATGTGAATACAGAACCCCCGGTGTGACGCACGCTAACCCAGAAACCACCAGGAGTCAGGGTGGCAGGTGCTTGCCCAGGGAAGACCCTCCGGGCTCATGCTGGGGGGTGGGTAGGGCAAAGCAGGGAGGCTTGTGCTTCTATTTCCCGCAGCCTCTGCCCGCCCCGTCTCACGGCACCCCGCCCCTCCCCCGTCAGCCCCAATCCTGCTCCGCCATGCGGTCGCCCTGTGCCCTGAGCAGGCTGAGCCGGGAGCGGCGCCCCAGCCTCTGCCCACTGGGGCCGACGGCACACACACCCGCCCCCTCGCGACCATCAGTCAGGTCTGCAGGGCCCGCCCGGGCGCCCGAGCTGAGAGCCCCAGTGACACACACACCCATGGGCTGGACCGGCCACCACACCAAACGGGTGCTGTTTTTGCCAGTGTGTGGCCAGAAGCCTCCCGGAAGGTGAGCTGACTCCAGGGTCTCTGGCCGGGAGGCAGCGGCGGGACTCCCGACCCTGCTCCCAGGGGGCGCCCTGACCGAGCCAGCTCTGGAGGGCGGCCGTGTGCCAAGCCCCCACCAGAGTGCTGCTGACGCCCGACAGGCACGGAGGGTTCGGATCCACGGCCCAGGTGGGCTCACACAGCCAGTGGCAGCAGGGCCCGTAAGCACCCCTCAGCCCTGTCCCCACCGCGTAGCCAGGAGCACAGCTGCCCAGGCCCTCGGGGGCCACGGCACCTCCACCGGGCCCTGCAGTCTGCTCCTGAGGGACACGCCAAGGACACTGGTCTCGGGTTGCGTTCTTGCCACCACGGGAGGAGCGACGTGTTCCGACGCAGGCTGCCGGGCTCTGCTGCTCTGGGGTCCCCGCTGAGCGGGCACCGGCTCGGGCCCGTGTCTACTGCCCCTGCAGACACTGCGCTTCCTGCCAAGTGGAGGGGCCGGGGGTCAGGCGCCCACTGCTCAGTCCATCCCCGGAGGAGTGGCACACACACACGCGAGTACAGATGTACGTGTGTGTTAAGTACGCAGGTCTTAGTGAGGACGGGGGACATGCTTGGCAGGGTAGTGCCCTGGGTCTGGCGGGAGGGACGACGCTGCCGTCAAGTGCCCACTTAGCGGCTCCATCGGGCAGGCAGCGGTCCAGGTGGGAGAACCCCGTGAGAAGCCCCGAGCCGGCTCTGCCCTGAAGCTGCGACTGTTTAATGTGGTTCCAGCTCATTTAGCGCATTACCCAGGATTTCAAAGAGCCATTAGCCCAAGACAATCCCTCAGTCTCTTGTTTCCATCTGAACGGGTTCCAACGTCAGGTCCTCTGCCAGAGAGGTGAGCCCACATGCACACGCACATGCACACACACAACATGAAAGGAACCTGTCACCACCGCTTCCCTGCAGCAAACAGGAGGCCGGGGACCAAGGCCGGCCCACGAGGTCGCTGCCGTGCACACGCTCACACGCACAGCTCGCCGTGGAGGCCCAAGGGCCCTCCCCACTGCCCACATGGACAAGCCCATCCCACCAACCTGGCAGCAGCTTCCAGGTCTGTGACCCCCACCCAACGGGGCCCAGCCCCTGTGAGGCCTACGGGCCCTGCTCCCTGCACTGGATGAACAGCAGTCCCCACAGCCGGGGCCGGTGGGAGCTGCCCCTAGGCTGGCTCGATGCAGGGGGTCGGCACCTCCGACAGGCCAGTGGCGAGGACCACAGCAGCCTGGAGAGGAACAGCGCAGTCCCACAGCGTCCCCCCAACTATGACCCCCACCCTCACCAGGCACCTGGCGTCCCTCAGGACCCCCACCCCCAGCCCCAAGTGCTGAGCTCCCTTCTGAGCGGGGTCCTGATGCCCTGGCCTGGTGGGGCTCCCATGGAGATGCTCAGCCCCCTGCCACCCCGGAGAGGCCCGGCACCAGGACAGCCCGGGAGGATGAGCTGAGAACTACAGGAAAGCTGGGCTCGTCTGCAGCTAGAGCAGGGTTTCCCTGAGCTGTGCGGGGGGCCGTGAGGGCCAGCCCCACCTCCCCGTGCCACGAGACCCGCCTCCCCGGTGAACCTATGCATTCTACGCTTCTCATAGCTCCTTTCACCTACAGCTGCCCACTGTGAACGGATAAACGGAGTCAAAAAGGAAAGTAAGGGCAAAAGACCACCACGCGGATCCCGTGTCCTCAGGCTGGCAGGCCAGCCTCCACCAGCAGGGCCACCACCCACCCCGCACACACGCTTCCACGGACCTTTCTGGAGTCGGGTGCTGACCCTGTGCCCGCCACGCCCCCAGCCCGGGACATCTGCCTCTCCTGGTTCAGACAGGAAGCCCCGTAGGAGGTGGTGGTGACCTCCAGGGCCCCACCCTTGGAAGCGGGCGAAGCAGGAGCAGAGGGAGAGGGGCAGGCCCACGGCGGGCAGGGGAGGAGGCGCAGAGAAACTCTGAGGGGAGGGGCGGGGCGGGGCGGGGCGGGCTCTGCGGGTCAGCTCAGCTAGAGCCAGAGCGGGGCTCCCATCGCCGCAGGACCCCAGGAGGTGGAGGCACACACCTGGCAGGCACCAAGGTCCATGAAATGAGCCTGGTTGGGCTGGGCTGTGCCGAGGGGTGCTGATGGCGGGACCCCGACTCCTCGACCCGCGGAGGGCGCGGCCTGTCCTCGGATCTCCAGTGAGGTGGCTCAGAGGAAAGCACCCGGAGCCAAAGCAAGCCAGTCAAAAGTCACCGAACAGGCAGGTGCGCCTCCTCACACTCACGGTGAAGAACCAGTGTCCAAGGCCGGTCCACAGCCTGTCGCTTCAGAGTCGGGCCAGAGTCACCCACCTTCCGGTGTCTGCAGAACCGTGTGGCGTCATCATCCTGCTGGCTTCTCCCCACGGCCCGTGTTCCAGCGGCAGGAAGTGCCGTGCTCCAAGGAGAGGCCGGCCACAGCGCGCTGCTGACCACGGGGGCCCCTTGGGCAGAGGGCGCAGTGGGCCGAGCACGGGAGCGAGGAGACCGCAGCTTTCTGAAGCACACTCGGGCCTCGGGGTAAAGTGGCGCTCCAAACGGCTCCTGCTGCGGGACACCTCGTTCAGGGCCTCTGCCATGGGCCCCGGACGCAACCAGCCTTGGGTTTTTGTAGGAAAAATTCAACAAGGAAAAATACAATCCAGACTAGGGGGAAAATATAGAACTTTATTTTTAACATAGTTATTAAACTCCACCACAGAGTAAGGACATGAGATTCTTTGTTTCCATTTAATAAATACAAGTGAATAAAAATACTTTGTTTGCAAAGAGACTGCCTCTCTTCCTTCTCCAGATTTCATGGAAGCCCCGCTCTGCTGCGGCCACCCCCAGGCCACATCCCCCCACAAACCACTCCTTCCCTCTGGGTGCAGAGGCCTGCAAATACTTTCTGGCTATAATACCTCTCTCTTCCCTGATGCCCTTCCAAACACAAGTTCTCGTACTGAACGTCAAGTTTAAAACGGTTCCCCTAGGAGATCCGAGGAAGAGTCTGGTTTCCTTAGAGAAGCCCAGCATGGACGGAGCCCTTTCCACCAGCACTTGTCAACACAAAGAAAGTACGCGTCAGCTTTCAGCAAGACAGACTCCTGCGTCCGAAAGGGGGGAAAGGATAATGGAAAGTATAACCTACTGTATGTCGTACAGACGGTCCCTTATTTCAAAAATAGAGATTCCTATTTAAATTTAACCTGTCTGAAACAGGCCAAATATCTGATTCTACATGGAACAGCTCTGTTATTGCTTATAACGGAGGCCCTGGTGCTTTGCTGCTGAGCCGCCCAGGCTGGCGAGCTTCGGGGCTGCAGCAAAATCACAGACCACAACTAAGTGCCACTGCCCCCCAGCCCCCTCACAGCGCCATGCTGCCTTGGGCGCCACCCAAGGTCGGGGATGAGGCACGCCTCTGCGCTCTGTGCTCACAAGGGTGAACGTTCCCTTCCGACACCAAGCTGCAAAGAACAATTCTGTCTCGGTAGCTAACGTTCCTGCTGTGGCCACGCGTACAAAAGCTCAGCGCTCCCAGTCTTCACACGGCTCCGCGTGTCCCTCTGCCCCAGTGATTGCGCAAGTCAACGAGGACACAAATGTAAATCTTGGCTAAATATGACCGGAAAGAAAGTGTCAGTCTTTACAACCAGCAGTAAAACCTCTTCACACACCCCGTTTCTCATTAATCCACATTTTTAAAAAGTATTTATTTCCTGAAAGTATCTCTAAGTGTGACAGTTTGCAATACACAACAGACAAAAAAGATGTATCGAGATGCTAAGGAAACACATATGAAGTACTAGAAAACACGGAAACAAAGGTATGTCCCTGTCCTGGGGCCCACAGAGCCGTCCTGCCCAGCCTCTGCTCTGGCTGCGAGGCCCTGCTTCTTCGAAGGAGCAGCACTGGTTCGAGCCCCCTGGAGTGTGACACACACGCCCCCCACCGACCGCGACAGAAGGGAAGCCACTGCGCGGTGTGCAGGCGCTCCGGCCGGGAGAGGGGGTGGGGACGGCTCTCACCATCTCGCCGAACTGCCTTGCCAGGCATACGGTAAAACTGCATCCGACTGCCATCATCCTACACACATCATAATTTCAGAAGAGAAGCCTGCTGAGCGGGAAAGGCAGGGAAAAACACAGACGCTGTGGTTCTGCAAGCTTGCCTTTTTTGGTACCAGCACAGAGCGTCACCGTCAGCGCGCGTTCAGCAGAGAAGCGCCGGCCGCAGCTGGGCACCTGTGTGCGTGTGCGGAGGGCGGGCCTCAGAGCCCCAGGGACTTCTGCGCCAGCTGCCTGGCCACCCTGCAGAACTGCTCCCGGTCATCCCGCCACATCTTGGAAGCATCCACGTTAGCGCCACTCTCATCGTTGGGCTCTGAAAGAGAAGAGAAGGAGTTGCGCTCCCTGTGAAAGGGGCTCTGGCGAGGTCTTCCGTGTATCACTTAAAACTCCCACGCACCTTTCCGGAGCTGTGTCCCAGAGACAAACGGAAGACTCAGGAGTCTGTGAAAAGCTAGGGAAGGAAGTCAGCTCTCCGTGGACAGACTGAGAGAGGGAGGGCTGAGAGGCGGCGTGAGGTCAGGGACACGCGCATGCGGCACGAAGACCCACCCTCGTGATCCCTACCTCCCGAGTGTCAAAGATGTTCTCTCTATCTGGAAACCCTGGGCCCCACTCTTCCCTCCAGCTGCCCACGCAGCTCCTGCCAGAGGCCAAGGCGAGGTGGATGTCTGGCCCAGGGGCACACCTGACCCCAGCAGGTGCCCCAGACAGATCAGGAGACACACACACACACACACAGAGGGAGCGGGGCCCGCAGGGCAGGGAGCTAGAACACTGGGAAGCGCTGGATCAGAACAGAAAAGACAGCCAAGAGGCCAGCACGGCCGCAAGTAGGACCCTGACCATTCCCTTATGCCCCAGCCTCGCTTCCCTCTGCGGCCACCACGTCTCTGTTTCTCCAACCAAGATGACTTCTTTCCTCCCATTTATTCAACAAACCCTTCCTTGGCAGATCCTGTGCGTGAGGCCTTATGCAGGGCACTGGGTGTGCAGAGGGCACACCATCTAGTGCGCCTACAGACCGTGAACATCCACACGTGCATCGTTTCAAACTCAGCGCTACTAAGTGGGAAACAGGAGAGCAGGAGGCAGAGGACTGGAGGTCCTGCAGGCCTCGAGGAGGGTGTGTGCTCAGGGGACTCCTGAGCAGGTCCGACTGAAGAGAGCACCCATGACAGCAGAAACCCCAGGGCCCAGACAGCTCACAGAGGACCAAGGGCTGCAGCCTCTTAAAGCAGGTCAGGCCGGAGGGCACCGAGTGGGGCAGCCGGCTGTGGCGGAGCTAGGAAAGTAGCTCAGAACAGAGGGCATGTACTCTGTGAGAACAGCATGTAAGGAATACATTAAACCTTTTTTTTTTTTTTTTAAAGCAAGCTCCACACCCAGAGTGGAGCCCAACCCCAGCTCGGAACCCACAACTCTGAGATCAAGACCTGAGATGCGATCAGGAGTTGGATGGTCAACTGGCTGAGCCACCCAGGCGCCCCTACATTAAAACCTTTAAAGAGTCGGCTTGGGACTCTCTCTCCCTCTGCGTCTCCTCGCTCTCTAAAATAAAATAAATAAAACATTTTAAGAAAAAAATCTATAGTAAAACCGTGTCTCATGATACCATCTACAGTTTTCATCTGAAGACAGCCGACCACCGCCACTCACTTGATGCACTCCCTCAGCGTGTGAATGGAGAGGCGAGTGCTTCCGCCGTCAAACGCGCACGGACATCTTGCCTTTCCGGTACCCGAAGGGCCCACGGAGGCCTCCCACAGCACTTTCGGCCCTCCTCCAACTCTCCTCCGTTTCTCTCCTTCCTGGTTGTCTAGGTCATTCCTTCCCCCGTGCCCTTTCTCATCCCCTCTGTCCGGCCCCTCACCCACCATCTTATCCAGACACGAGCTTGCAGCCTCATTTCCACAGCTGGCCCCGGCCGAGCAACCACCAAGAACAGACACTCCCACGCCAGACTCTTCTCTCAATCCGGCCCCTCCGGAGTCCTGTCCCCAGAGACGGCAGCCCTCTACCCCGGCGCTGAGGTCAGAAACACAGGGGTCACCATGCACATCAGCAGGCCTCAGTCTCCCAACGACCCGTCCCCGTGGCCCCGCAGCCGTCCCTGGCCTGCTGGAAGCCCTCTTCCCCCAGGCCGCTGCGACAGCTGCCCGACAGACACCCTGCCGCAAGGACAGTCTTGCTAAGGCACTGCTAGCATCCCGGGAGGCTCAGGCTCCCTGCCCGCAGCTGAGCTCGAGCCGTAACTGGCGCGGGCAGTGCCCCCACGAGAGCCAGCGGCCTCACCCCGAGTGCCTCTCCCTCCCCCATGGCTCGTCACCTCCTACACATTCTAAACTCATCCAAGACAGTGCCGTCCCGGGACCGGGCCCAACAGCCCGTGTGTGTGTCCGTCGGGATGGATCAGTGACTGGCAGCCACTGTGGATTTGGAAAGTCCCCTCAGAGAGCGGGCCTTAAAGATGGGGTCTAGGACACACCAAGCCTGACACCCCAGGACCCAGCGTCTGCGACAGAGCAGACACCCACTCCACGAACTCGATGCCTGAGGACTGGAGCGCGGCTCATTCTGCTCAACGTACAATAGATACAACACGAAGTCAACTTTAAAATTCCTAAGTATGTAAAGTGTGCTTACACTTGGAAAAGCATATGCAAATAATTCAACGGAAAGGCAGAAAACAGCATATGTAGATCTCAAACCGAAATGACTTATAAAGGCAAAACTACATGAGGACAGAGAAGCAGCCCCCAGGCTGTCTGGCTCCTTCCTCCGGGGCCGGGACGGCCGCATTACCTGCCAGCATGCTCACCACCGACAGCAGGATCTTCTCCACGCTCTGCACGGGGCTCCACCTCTCGGCACTGCTCTCGTAGCCCATGGGGTCGTCGCCCGGAGCGTGAAGGATGGAAATGCAGACTCTGCCATCAGGGTAGACTGCAGGGGTCAGAACACAGCAGGTGAGCCGAGAGAACGGGGCCGGGCCCCACTGCGGGAAGAGGGTAAGCGGTGCAGACATGGAAAGCCGGCTGTTCACGGGGCTGGAGCAGAGCCCAAGCCCCAGGCGCCACGCTCAGGTCCACACGGCCAGGTGGACCCCTCGCTCCCCGACCGGGCTCTAGGCCCATCTGGTTCCCAGGCACCCCCAATGGTTCCACCTTCACAGGGATTTTTTCTTTTTTAGTACTATATCTAAAAGCACTAAATACATGAAAGGTTACCTGGCAGTGAAATATTTCACCCAAGTAACTCTTGTAACTAGGATTACTCACAATAACTTTCAGAGCTGATTTCTGAGATGTTCCTAATTCCACCATGAAATCCTGGAACTGGACTGTGAAAAATCTATATCCACAGCGCCAGGATGAAGGCAACCAGGATTACTGAAACACCATGAAGGAAGAAGGTGCCCTGGCTTCTCCTGGGGACTCACTCTAACGAAGACAGACGACGGTCATCTGTGTCTCTGGGGGTCAGCTGTGTCCAATCTACACCACCCCCACCACGCAGCACCAGGAACCAGACGCCTGTGGTCTGGGTAAAGAAAAAGGCGTTTCTATTCATAGTGTGTGACCAACGCTATCGAGGACACTGTGGGTGTCTGTCATGTCTCTCTGTTACACACGGTAGATTCTCGGGTGGTTCAGTGTATACCCAGGATAGACTCAACTATAAAACTGTAAGGCCGGTAACTTATAATAATAGAAAACAGACCATTCAGAATAAATTTATGTAAGTCCCTTTCGCTCGTGAGCTCAGAACCCCCTGACCACTGAGAAACCTGAGCGGCTCTAAGGACCTCCCTTTGATAGATCGTTCCTTGTTCTTCTGACCACCCCTATCCCAGCGGTCTCTGCTCTGACCACCCAGAACCTGTGCAACCTCCCGCAGAGGGAAAGCGTGTGCGAATCTGCCGTCGACATCAGGATGCCTGTCCGCAGGGCCCCGCACAGGGCCTGGGCGCCCACAGCGCTGGGCAGTCTCTCTGCCATGAGGTCTCCGACTCCAGCGGCACCCTACATGGTGACCGGGCACACCCAGAAACACAGAGACGCAGCTGTGTCCCCACCCCCTCCTCTCTCATGGGGTGCCTCAGTGTCCCACCCCAAGCCTCCTTCTAATCCCTCCCCGCCCCCATCCCTCCCTTGTCAATGCCCAGGCTTGGTTCCACACTGCTGGTCTCTTGTTCCCCAGGCCACCACGCTGGTGTCCCAGCCCTGCAATCTGTCCCACCGCCAGGAACCCTTCAAAGACCATGCTGGCCACGCTACTCCCTCCCTCACTCTGATTCGCTCAGTGGATCTCCACTGCTCCTGCGCAAATATTCCTTCTTACTGACCAACCTGAACTGGTCTGGCCCCTTTGCTTCCTACACGGGGCCTTCGCATGTGCAAGACCCTCCTGACGCCCCACAGATCACTGGGTAACTCCTACTGCTCTCTCTGCAGACGGTGAGCTCAACCACCACCTCCACAGTGCGCCCTCCCTGGCCTCCCAGTGTGACTTGATATTTATCCGTATTTTTCCATCCGTGTCTACCCCTGCCCTCAGACAGGGAGCTCGTGACGGTCGAGGCCCCTACCTTTTATTATCTTTTCACTCCTGTATCCCAGCAAGTCTCAGCACATGTGCTGAATTACTCTTTTAAAGTATTTATGGACTGACCGATTTGGTAAACCTCAAAAATAATTTTTAGAAAATAAAAATAACACACATCCACTTACACTAAGGCCAAATTTAAAAGCTACTTGTATTAACTATCTGGACATCAGACTATTGTGGATATATGATCGAATCATCTGTTGGCGGCCACATCGGTCTCTGACACCACGTCCCAGGTGCTCTTCTCAAGAACGTGCTCATCTTCAATACAACCTCACTGTTTCGTAATTGCCCACAATCCTCTTTATTGTTGCACTTTACAGTCAATCAATTTGAAACTGTTGACTTCTTGAATCAACTCTATGCACCATATTTTTAAACTCTGCATGACAGAAAATCCTAAACACATGCCAAAGTCAACAGCAACATGATGGACGCCCATACACAGGCACTGCCCAACCTTGACCACGGCACCTCATGGCCAGCCTTCTCAAAAGGAGGAGGGTTTCTGAGCACCTACTGTGCACACAGAACTGCATCAGTGTGAGATGAGAAAAATTCAAAATGGTCTCTCTGAGGAGGGAGCTAACTACCCACATGTTAACATCAGTGGGACATGAGAAATTCCAAATGAGGGTTTGGACAGAATGTCTAACAGGCGGGTAATCCTGAGACCCTTCTCGGCGGGGGCAGGGGTCTGGGCAGGCGTCCCCCTTGTGGAGGTGCTCAGACAGGTGCAGGCTAGGGGAGAACTGCGAGGTGGGTTCATTTGTAAGCCAAGGGGTGTCAAAGGCTCCGAAAGTTCTGTAAATGCTCTCGTGGATTAAATTAGCCTTGAGCTATTTTATATGCAGAAAAGCATGGGAAAAGGAATCCGACTCAAATAAGAGAATATTTCATTTCTACAAAACAGTGTATCTTACTTGCTTTTCTTCTCTAGAACTATTAAGATCATGATTTTAGTGGCAATCACCATTTATAAAAAGGAACTTTATCCTAGGGGCACCTGGGTGGATCAGCTGGTTCATGATTCCAGGGTCCTGGGATGGAGCCCGCATCGGGCTTCCTGCTTGGCAGGAAGCCTGCTTCTCCCTCTGCTCGTTCTCTCTCTCTTTCTCTTTGTGTCAGATGAATAAATAAAATCTTTAAAAAAAATTTTTTTTAAAAGGAACATTATCCTAAATATGATCATTAAAGACACAACATATTTTCTTACTAATTGTCTTATCTACAATCCCCTCTTATAAAAGGTAGAAATAAAAACCATAGCCACTCAGGAATTCCAATGCCTATTACCAGACACTTTTCCAACTTAAGTCCAATAAATTTATTTAATGATGTCATTTCCCCCTCTTTAAAATACATGTTTATTTTAGAAAAAAGATTTATAAAAACAAAAAAAGATCCCATTATTGAAAGAGAATCATTTTTAACATTTTTGTGCTACATTTCCAGTTATATATATTTACATGTGAATTTTTTTCCAAAAAAATGTAACAACCATGATTAAACATAACCTGCTTTTCTCATCGAATCTAGAACTATCATTCTATATTATCAAATATTACCATAGATCATGTAAAATATCTGTATCGAACTCTAACATATGGTCTAGTGCAGTGCAGCTGACCGATTCTCTGTCGCCAAAAACCTAGATTGCTCTGACCGGTCCCCACTGTTAGCAACCACCCGGGGCCAGGGGCTGGCATCCCCCTCAGCACACAGCCACGCTTGCGTCCTCTAACCGACCCGCCGGAGGCGGGAGTGGACAGGTCAGATGGCGTCCAGCATCAGGTCCGCATTTTCCTTCATCTATGTCGCACTGTCGTTCAACTGATGTCAACACCATGACGGCCAAGTGGCTGCAGATCAACACCCAGGTAACACCCTCCGGGCTCTACATCACTGACAGTACCTGTCCGACCCACACAGTCCCACGCCTCGCTGTCGGAACCACACCCCACAGCACTTACTGTTGGGATGAAACATCTCGCAGGTAAATCTCATCTTTGGGGGACTTAATGGGTAATCCAATGGGAAGCTCAGGATGGCAGGAAAGACCCCAAACTCAAAGCAGGTATCTTCTGGGCCCCTAGGAGACAGAAAGTACAGAGACGTTCAAGTGGGTTTTTCAATGTCCACCACACTGTTGTAAGCAGCTAGGAAATTTCTACTGCTCCACAAACACACACAGAAAGATTATGTAAATAATAATGATAAACTGGTACTTGTTCTGAATGGGAAAGTAATGTCTCAGCGTCCCACTGCAATCTGGTTTAAAGCACAAACACTGAATTTCAGGCACAGCATCTGCATTAATGAAGGTATTCAGGGGCAGCACAGCCAACCTAGAATATGGGATCCGAGGAAAGAACTAACAGCAACATCCTAAGACCCAAGGGATTTGGTTCCTGTATGCATGCTCTCATTTTACTTGAAGGTAAAGACACACATTAGGCAGACGTTACAAGCACCGCTGTATTGAATGAGGGTTAAGAGTTGTTATTTCAAAGGCTATTTTAAATTTTTAAGTGTGCCTAAGAAATGATTCGGTAACCTCAGAGAAACAGATAAAGAGCATACACACAACCACTGACTCGGGCTCCCACGCAAGGCCAGGCGTGCACACGCGCATCAGAGCCCGCCTGCTCGCCTGGGCGCACCATCACGAGGCACCTGCGTGCCTGTCTGACTGGGCTTCTGTCCTCGTCACACGGGGAGGGGCAGAAACGGACTAAACCATTTCTAAGTCCCATCACACGTGAGCACTACGCGTATAAATTAACCCTATCCTGACCCACGTACGAGACACGAAGGCAGCAGAGAGGAAGAGCCCCAGCTCAAGAGAGAAAGACCCCTCCCTACGTAAGTCTTTTTGGCAAACGACAGACACCAGACAGCGGCAGCCACGACCCGCGTCCACGTGAGCAGAGGCGTCCCACTGGGCCTGGCCTCGCTAGCAGGACGAGTTCTCGCAGCTCTACAAACACACCCGCCCAGGCCACTGCAGGAGCCGCTCAACACAGCAGACGCGCCACCTTTCGAGATGAAAACCAGATAAGGCACAGGAAAAAGAGAGCTGGAACAGATTTATTCCAAGACAGCCCTCATTTTTTAAAATCATTTTTTCAAAGTACAAATTTGTTTCAAATCAATAAATTACTTTGATTCAGCAAAATAATATAAACTTGCAAAAAGTATCAACAGTGTTTACCTCCGTAATTAAAGAAAAAAGACAAAAAACTCAAAAGGAAACTGAGCAGAGGGCTTTCCTATCACTTGGTGAAGCCGCTCAGGGCTTTCGATGGCGCCCCGCAGCGGATTCCACCAGGACTGCATCCCGGGAGAAAGGGGGCTGGGCTGCAGTAAAAGAGTCAAAACGAGAACAAAGGGAAAAGTGTTTTGGAGAGCCCTTTTTTTTTTTTCTATTTAAAAGACCGACCTTGATTTCAAAACTGTGCCCTTGCTACTCTGGGGGGAAACCACAGTGAATAGCTACTTTGTGTTGGAGGGGTGAGCGTCCCAACAGCACCCAGAGCCTTGGCAGGAAACCAGGATGGGGAAAGCCACATGAAGAGGGACAAGGGCCAGGCAGGGCATCCGTCCCACACAAGGGGCTGCAGACGGGGCAGAGAACCAGTACCACGACCACCCCCAGCGGGCTGCAGGGCGAGGCGGTCCAAGGCCTGCTCTGCGCTTCCCCAACGGCCGTCCTGGACGCCTCTTCCTCTACGCGCAGACCCAGCACAGACCAGAATGAGAGATTTATGATCATCCCATGCCTCTTCCAGCAGAAGAGCTCCCGGCAGATGATAAATGCCGCCCCGTTAGTCATCCACTGGCCCCCTGATGAAGGGTGTCTGCGAGTACCACTTCCCCACCACTGTTAGCAAAGCTGCGAAGGCCAACGATCACAGGGCGCAGCGAGGTGCTAAGGCGGTCTGGTTACAGGAGTGAGGGGTACAGCACGGTTCAAACTGCCCACTCGGAAGGCTGGGCAAACTCGGGCCTCTGAAAGCAACACTGTCGTATGTCAGGAATGCTTGCCAATGCCTCCGAATTTCTGGCACGTCAGAGTTAGAAGAGAAAAAAAAAGTCTGGGTAGTGTTTTGGAATGAGCCAAATGGTATTTGCTCAACACTCTGATAACAGTTCTTTGTTTCTCATAATAAGGCTTTCTTTAACATTAAAAAAAAAAAAAAAAATCCACTGGTCTTCCATAGCCTCAGAAGCATGATCAAACATTTCCTAAAGTGCTCCCACATCTTAAATATCAAAGCTGTTTTCAAATGCCCTAGTTCGCTACTGGTTTGAAACGAGGGTTTCCTTCTCCTCCAGGACGCCCTGCTGCACAGGACAAGCACACAGGGGGCCCATGCGTGCAGCCTGCTGACTCTGTAAAATGCTATCATGTCAACTCCTGAACCGAGACCGAGAAAGATAATGAGTGTTATTTTTGGATGAACTTTGGTGCCACACTCCAGACTGCCTCACTTCTCTCTCACTAAAAGGCCTCATCTCAAAAATCCTCAGGTAAAATAAAGTACAAGAAGAAGACAGGAAACAAATTTATCTAAAACAAACAGAAAATCTTCAAAGCCAGCAAATTACTGTCCATCTATTCCTTAAAATAACGGTCTACAATATTTCAGAGCTCTGAGGTAGTACTCTCACTCCCTGAGACAAGTATCTGAGGGAAACGTCACAGCCATGCTCTACTCTGTAAAGGAAACCACCTTTCAAGCCGCTCACTCCTGGCTGGCTGCAGGTGAATGAGAGGCTGAGCAGATACTGAGAGGACAGCACCCACGGTCTGAAGCTGGCCACCAACAGGCCATGCTCTCCCTTCGAGAAGGTCCACTGCCTAGCTCACCCTGTGCCCAGAGCTGCGGGGCGCCTGCAATCATGCACCACCAAAAACACTCGCTCACGTGCAGAGTCCCTGAAACCTGGAGAAATGCTCGTTTAGTCTTTCAACACTATTTCAAGTGAGAAACTGTTCTTCCTTGCTTCTCCCTTCTAAAACTGCGTCTACACAACAGAAGAAGCCTCCAGGCCTGCATACCGGAGGCCGCAGGGAGACCACAGTGCTTACTGTGCACCCTGGGTGTGTCTGCGTGGGGGTGAGCCATCTGCCCGCCAGGCCTGTTCCTGCCCGCCGCCTGCACGTCACTCCGGCTGCAAGTCTGTCACAGCACATGGACAAAACGTCTCAAGCATACATACGACAAGGTTTTAAGTCCTGGAGACTGTACACCATTCGTTAGTACTTCCAACTTGAACTGGATTGCTAAGGGAGAATGAACTCTCCAAAGTCACGACCACCTGCAGCAGAAAAGAGCCTCCACTTGCAGGCCCTGGCACAGGCGTCCCCTCCCTCCCGCAATCGCTGCTCCACAGCTGAGCGCCCCAGCTCACCCACGCAGGTGGCTGCCCACACAGCCCCCTGTGCTGGGCTGCCCTGGAAGGCTGAGCGCGCCAGCTCTGCCATGAGCTCCTGGCCTTCAATCCCTCCAGCCGCTGGGCTTCACCCCATGCCAGGACGGAAGGAGCACCAGCAGCTGCCTGAGGGCCCAGGCTGCTCTCCGGGCCGCAGGAACCCGCAGCCTGGCAGGAAAGACAGCAGGGGCTCCAGGGTTCGGGGACTGAGGGGAGCACCCAGGGCAGGAGCACACGTGCTCAGCGGGACAGAGCCAGCCCCAGGGCAGGGTCTCTGGGGACGGACCCGGACAGCTGTTCTGTTGCACGTTTCTTCCTTTGTTGTGCTCTGTGCACCCTGACCGTCCTACTGTACAGAACCAAGGCCGAGAACCATGGGCGGAGGCGGGCAGGCCCTCCGCTTCGGGAGAGCATGGCAGTAGCGAACACAGGTGTTCTTCCGTGTAATTTTCTCAGATTGAATCTGTCCAAAAGGAGGCTGCAGGCATACTCTAATGTGGGGATTTTTGTGATATAGATATCTCTGAAAACTTTAAATCAAATGTATTTGATCTATATTTAACATGTACTAAATAAGTCTCTCATTCCAAGAACTTCATAGTCAGTTCTGACAAACAACTTTTTTACAACATAAACTGACTTTAACTAGAAAATTATGTGTTGGAAAATATTCAAATACAGGAGGTATATAAACTAAAAACAAAATGCTCCCCTGCCCGCCGCCTCCGGAATCGCCTTCCCAAGGCTGACACAGGGAAGCCTCGTTACTCTCCAAGCTCATCTCTATGCTCATAAACTCACACACCTTCATCCACAAAACTGGATTTTTTCAAATTAAAAATGGATCATGGAAGGGCGCCTGGGTGGCTCAGTTGGTTAAGCGACTGCCTTCAGCTCAGGTCATGATCCTGGAGTCCCGGGATCGAGTCCCGCATCGGGCTCCCTGCTCGGCGGGGAGTCTGCTTCTCCCTCTGACCCTCCTCCCTCTCATGCTCTCTGTCTCTCATTCTCTCTCTCTCAAATAAATAAATAAAATCTTTAAAAATAAATAAATAAATAAATAAAAATGGATCATGGCACTGCTGACAGGAATTTGAACAGACCCAACGAGTGGAGAGACAGGCCACGTGCCCGCACGAGAGCCCTCCAGACTGGGGGGACGGCAACAGTCCTCAAACTGACCGGAGACTCCACACCATCCCCGTGGAAACGCCTGCTGGCTTTTCTGCAGACACTTGGCACACTGATCCTAAAACTCAGATGGAAATGCAGAGACCCAGGAAGGGGCAAAACAATCTTGAGAAAGGAGAACAAAACGAGAGGACTCATGCTTTCCAATTCCAAAACTTCCTCTAAAGCTGTGGAACCAAGACTGTGTGCGGCGGGAGGGGGACAGGCCCAGGTCAATGGAACCTAATTCAGAGCCAGACAGAAACCCCTATGCGTGTGGTCCGTTGATTTCTGACAAAGCTGCCAAGGCAACTGGACAACCCCATGCCAATGAATGCAGCTGGACCCCTACCGAATGCCATAGCCTAAATTAACCCAAAATGGATCAAAAATGCAAAAGGTAAGAGTAAGAGCTACAGATATAAAACATAAAAGAAAGCCTTTGTAACCTTGGGTTGGTATGACACCAAAAGCATGATCCTTAAAAGAAAAAAACTGCTAAACTGCGCCTCATCAAAATTAAAAACCTCTGAGCTTTAAAAGACGCCATTAAGAAAATGAAAAAGGAAAGCCACAGATTGCAAGAAAGCATCTGAAAATCACATATCTGATAAAGGACTTGTATCCAAAATATATAAAGAACTCTTATGACTCAATAAGATAATCCAATTAAAAAATGGGCAAAAGTTCTCAAGTTCACCAAAGCTACATGGATGGCTAACAAGTCCATAAAAAGACAGTCACCACCATTAGTCATCAGGAAAACTCAAATCAAGTCCACAGTGAGATGCCTTCGCACACCCACGGGGCAGCTGTGACCACACATCAAGCGTGGGCAAGGGAGTGCAGAAATGAGAACTCTCATCCGTGCTGGAGGGAAGGTAGAATGGTAAGCTACTTGGGAAAGCAGTGTGGCAGTTTCTAAAGACATTAAACATGAATTTACTCCGTGTAAGAGCAACTCCAGTCCTACGGATCCAGCAATGAGCAGAAATGCAATGATAACAAAGACCCACACAGACTGTGTGCCCCAGTGAGCCCCTCAGGCGGGGGTGAGCGCATACGGCAGGTGCAGCCCGTCCCCCCAGGGGACCCGGTTCGGTGGGAAAGAGGAAGGCATGACACACACAGCAAGTGAAGGAATCACAAATGCATAATGAGGAGTGAAAGAAGCCAGATACACAAGACTGGCAATTTTATAATTCCATCTGCAGGAAAAGTCCAGAAAAGGCAAATCTATAGAGTCAAAAAGTAGAAGAGAGGCTGCCTCGGGCTGAGGGTGGGAATGTGGACTGACAAGAGTCACGAAGACCTTTTCGGAAATGTTGTAAAAGTGCTGTGGGGATGGCTTCAAAACTCTACGAATTTACTAAAACCTCTGACGTACACACTTAACACAGATGAAACTTGTTTCCCAGCCTCAGCACTGACTCCCAAGCCCAACAGGCCTGGCTGGGCTGCTGTAAGGGGCTGTCCAGGCCATGAGGCGGTCAGCAGCCTCCCCCCAGATGCTGGGAGTGGAGCACCCCCGGCTCCCCAGCTGTAACAACAAGAAATGTCTCCAGACACCACCCAGGGCGGGGGGGGGCAACAAAATCATCCCAGTGACAACACTGGTCTAGGCCCACCGTTCCCCAGTTGGCTTCTCCCACCCAGTGACACACTGGATACCTTTCTACACCAGCACGCAGCTCCCACCTGAACTGTTTCCGTGCTGCATGCCACCCAACGCTGGACAGCATGAGTGTTCCATGCATTACCTTGGACAATGATGTTTCCATTCTTTAATTATTGCAATGAGCGTTGCAGGAAACCTCCTCACACAGGGCCACTGACCAAGCCCCAGGCCGCAGCTGCAGGGCCAGGGAGCCCACGCACAGATGGGGACGGCCACCTCAGTGCCACAG
Organism: Neomonachus schauinslandi; assembly: GCF_002201575.2. Taxonomy (NCBI): domain Eukaryota; kingdom Metazoa; phylum Chordata; class Mammalia; order Carnivora; family Phocidae; genus Neomonachus; species Neomonachus schauinslandi. Next base: position 27,157 of record NW_025408832.1, on the reverse strand, counting down.
GCTTCTGTAAGGATGCACGCCACGGACAAGAGACACGCCAGATGGTCTTCTGCAAATGAGCAGGCCTGGCGTAGAGGGTGGCTGCCGCGACCCTGACCTCTGTGCCCAGCCCCCTACGCAGAGCACAGACAGAGGAGCACCCCCTACGGGTCCTCACGCCCACGGCCGTGACATGTGGGGGGAGCCAGCGAAGGGTCCCCAACCACTTGGAGGGAGTGGGAGGTCCTTCTCATTTTACCAGAGCCTCTGGTCTGGAGGGGACAGTGGCCAGGCTGTGGCTCAGGCAGGCAGATCACTCACACCAGCTGCTCCAGGTACACTGGGGAAGGACAGAACAGGGCAGCAAGATCCCAGAGGCCTTCGCACCTTTCCTAGCCACAGAGGACAAACAGCCAGCCTGCACCACGGGCTCCTCCTGTCCTCACTGAAGGCTCCACCTGAGGAGCACACCCACCCTGGGCAGTCAAGGACCTCGGACAGCCCAGGGCAACAAGGTCGCACAGGCCAGAGACTCCGGACCTGGAAGAGGCAGAACGTGATGCCGCCTGTCTGAAAGGACGACGGGCCTCTTTGTTTTGATCCAGACAAGTGAAGAGTGGCCGGTCCGAGAGCACGAAGCCATGCCAGCCACCCAGCCCTCGAGCCCTACATCTCGTCTGATAGGAAGCCCCAGCCCTCTTCCTGGCCACAGGCTCAAACTCCACCATATGCTCAGCCGACAGCCAGTAGAGTTACCTTCTACCTTTTTTTTTTTTTAACTATTTTTTTAAGGTTTTATTTGAGTCTCTACACCCACGTAGGGCTTGAACTCACAATCCCAACATCAAAAGTGGCACGCTCTTCTGACGGAGCCAGCCAGGTGTCCCAGAGCTGCCTTCTACTTTTCATCAGACAAGGGGTTGTGGCAATTTTATTCTTTCGTTCTCCTCCTGTTAATTTGCTGTGTTTCCATTGTACACCCTCCACCTCGTTCTCTCAGGGGGACATCAGGGGTCACCTATGATACACCTGTATCCTAGTAGCTGTGGCTTGAGCACCTGGAAAGCTGTTTTCCTCACTGCACAGCCGAGGGGAATGGAGGCCCCGCGGGTGAGCAGAGCTACCAACCCAGAGGCACCCTGCCTCCCAGAAAATGGGGCAAGCATGGTTTCAGAAACACCGGGGCACGGGAAAAACTCTGGAGACAATCAAAGAATAAGAGAGAAAAGAAAACCTATCACTAAGGAGTGAAACTCGGCCAGCTGTCTGCCAAAATAGCAGCGTGAGACCAATCAATGGGAGGACAGCTAATTCCTTAATAGATGTTTTAAGTACATTTGTAAAGGACCTCTTGTTTGTAAAAGGGTCTGGAACAGGACCAAGACCCACAGGCTCACCAAATCCTGAAGCAGGGGAATTCCATACTAACGCAAAAGCCTTATTCAAATGTAAAAGCGCTGAAGAAACCTGGAAAGGCTCTCGTTACTTTAAGCTGAGGCGTAACCGACACCGACATGGGACATTCTGTGTCTCAGGAGCACAGCGTGAGGAGTCACTACCCGGAGACGCTACAGACCGATCGCCACAGTCAACCTGGTGAACATCCGTCACCGGACAAAGTTACAAACTCTTTCTTCTTGTGATGAGAACTTGCAAGACTTACTTCTTGAGGACTTTCAAATACCTACGACAATGTCACCGACATTGGGGAGTGTACGACATGGTCACCATGCTGTCCCTTACACTCCCGGGACAGATTTGGTAACTGCAAGTTTGTACCTTTTCGTCCTCCTTCGCCCATTTCACCAACCCCCCCCAACACCTCTGGCACCAATCTGTTCTCTGTATAAGTTTGGGGGGTTTTTGGTTTTTTAGATTCTACCTATAAGTGAGATCGTACAGTATTTATCTTTCTCTGGCTTATTTCATTTAGCATAATATCCTCAAGGTCCATCCACGTTTTCACAAACGGCAAGATTTCACTCTTTTTTATGGGTATTACCTGTGTGTGTGTGTGTGTGTGTGTGTGTGTGTGTGTGTGTGTACATGTGTATACACATCCGATCTGTTTTATCCATTCATCCATTGCTGGAGAGCAACTCAGGCTGCTTCCAGGTCTTGGCTGTTGTAAATGATGCTGCAAGTGAACACGGGGGTGCAGACAACTCTTTGAATCAGTGTTTTCATTTTCTTTGGGTAAATACCCAGAAGAGCTATTGCTGGGTCGTAGGGTAGCTCTATTTTTAACTTTCTGAGGCTCCATACTGTTCTCCAGAGCGGCTGCACCAGCTTGCCTTCCCACCAACGGTGTAGGAGGGTTCCCCTTTCTCCACATCCCTGCCAACATCTGTCGTTTCTTGTCTTTTTGTGTAACATCCATGCTGATTGGTGTGAGGTGATGTTTCACTGTGGTTCTGATGTGCACTCCCCCGATGATGAGTGATGGTGAGCGCCTTTCTATGTACCTGTTGGCCACCTGGATGTCTTCTTTAGAAAAGTGTCTATTCAGATCCTCTGCCCGTTGTTTAATCAGATTATTTCTTTGCTGTTGAGTTCTGCGAGTGCCTTATACATACTGGACATATCAGAGATCTGGAATTGCAAATATTTTCTCCCATCCTGTAGGTGGCCATTTTATTCTGTCAATGGTTTCCTGTGCTAAGCGGAAGCTTTTCAGTTTGACATCCTACTTGTTGTTTTCTGCTATTGTTGCCTTTGCATCTGATTGCTACTATGTGTTTTCAAAATATTGCTTTAATTTTATAGTGTTTATCTAAAATTAGTAATAGTTACCCTAACAGGTTTAGTTACCCCAACGCTTTTTTAGAAACCATACTGGAGGGCTCACATGTCTGCTGATGGGCACAAGCCAATATCCCGCAAGCTAGAAGACCTGCCAGGGGCCCACTAACCTCTGCACTCAAGCCTCCCAATACCCCATGTACCCTACCACCAGGCTTGCTGCCCACATGCCTGCATTAACACAGAGACAACGCACAGGATCCAGTAAACGGAAAAAGAGGGTTACGAATTAAGTTCACACGATATAATCTCCTGTTTCCTTAAAAATAAAAGGATCTACGGCTGACACAGTGGACAATGCCATGTTCCATTAGACGTAGGACACTTCTGAGCAGGAGACTCACCACCCCACTGTAACTGCCTTAGGGGACAAAAGACACAACAGCTGATGAGACAGAAATACAAAGTTGAGGGGCGCCTGGGTGGCTCAGTCGTTAAGCGTCTGCCTTCGGCTCAGGTCATGATCCCGGAGTCCTGGGGTCAAGCCCCAAGTCGGGCTCCCTGCTCAGCGGGAAGCCTGCTTCTCCCTCTCCCACTCCCCCTGCTTGTGTTCCCTCTCTCACTGTGTCTCTCTCTCTGTCAAATAAATAAATAAAATCTTAGAAAAAAAAAAAAGAAAGAAATACCTGGGTGGCTCAATCGGTTAAGTGTCTGCCTTCGGCTCAGGTCATGATCCTAGGGTCCTGGGATCAAGTCCCACATCAGGCTCCTTGCTCAACGGAGAGCCTGCATCTCCCTCTGCCCCTCCCCCTCCTTGTGCTTTCTCTCTCTCTCTCTGTCTCTCTCTCTCCCCCCAATAAAGAAATAAAATATTTAAAAAAAAAAAAAAGAAAGAAAGAAATACAAATTGAAAAGACATCCTCATGCCAGGAACATTTAAACACAGGAAAAACAATGGACATCACAGGCCCAAGGAATTAGAATATTACAAATTATCAGATGTCACGCATGCTGTATTTTCTTTGGATAGTGTTTACTGATGATTTTTAAAATATTTTGCTTATCAAAAAACCCTCACTTTCTCATCAGTTTCCATGTATTAATCTAACCTCCACGGACAACATTTATCAGCAATCTGTTTGTAAAGCATGAAGAACTAATGTGACGTTGGCCCTGGGCAGACTCACAAGGTGTGATGATGTCTGAAGTGCACACTTGCCCCCGCCCTTCCCACAGAGCACTTCTCAACCCAATGAAATCCAACCCCAACACTTGCCAACTGACTGAACCATCTCATTTTACTAATAAGAAAACGGAGAGACTGAGGATCAGTCTCAACTTCATATATTTTACTTCACCACATTTTGTTGAAAACACAGCAAGTCTAAGAATGGCCAAAAACTGTACATGCAAAGAGAGAGGAAGGCAAACAAAGGGCCTGGGTCATAGGGCTATAGAACACTCTAGAATCGGGGGTCCTGGGCACCTGGGTGGCTCAGTCGATTAAGCAGCTGCCTTCGGCTCAGGTCATGATCCCAGGGTCCTGGGATCGAGTCCCACGTCGGGCTCCCTGCTCAGCGGAGAGCCTGCTTCTCCCTCTCCCTCTGCCTGCTGCTCACCCTGCTTGTGCTCTCTCTCTCTATCTCTCTCTCTTTGTGTCAAATAAATAAATAAAATCTTAAAAAAAAAAAAAGAATCGGAGGTCCATTTGTGACCCTTTCTAAGTAACATCACTAAGTGAAACAGGAAGTCCACTCATGATCTTTCTACAACAGGGCCAGGAACCACACTGCTGGCCTCAGAACTAAGCCACATCCTGGGGTCAGGGACGACGGAAGCCCAGATGAGGCGCACAGGGAAAGAGCAGCAGAGGACGAGCTCCTTGGGGACGAGAGGAAAAGGGAAGTGCGGGTACACAGGGGGGTAGGGCCAGAGGCTCACTCGCACCCCGAGGGGCCATTCCTCCCTCAAAGCTGCGGGCTCTTAGGGACTTCCTGAAGTCAAAACCACCGACACTGTCTGAGGCTAACCCAGCATAGCCACACAACATTCAAAACTTATTACTGGGGCGCCTGGGTGGCTCAGTCGTTACGCATCTGCCTTCGGCTCAGGTCATGATCCCAGGGTCCTGGGATCGAGTCCCACATCGGGCTCCCTGCTCTGTGGGAGGCCTGCTTCTCCCTCTCCCGCTCCCCCTGCTTGTGTTCCTGCTCTCGCTATGTCTCTCTCTGTCAAAAAAATAAATAAAATCTTTAAAAAAAAAAAAAAAAAAAAAACTTATTACTGGGGGGCGCCTGGGGGGCTCAGTCAGTGAAGTGTCTGCCTCTGGTTCAGGTCATGATCCCGGGGTCCTGGGATGGAGCCCCACATCGGGCTCCCTGCTCAGCAGGGAGTCTGCTTCTCCCTGTCCCTGCCACTCCCCTTGCTTCTGCTCTCTCTGTGTCAAATAAATAAAATCTTTAAAAAAAAAGAAAAAACCCTTATTATTGTAAAACTCTAGAAATATAAAATCGACTAAACCTTTTACTGGTTCTAAGGAAACATTTTCATTTCTCAGGATACACATCTGTGCTCTTATCTGGTATCAGACTAGCAGACTAGAAAAGAGCTAAATTCAAGAGATGCACACACCCTTTTTCCTAATGGACATTTCTAAGCACAGCCCCACTGCTAAATGGATTCAAAGGTCTAATGTCCAAGAAAGTCTTGAAAACTAGAAACACATATAACTAACTTACATGATCAGCGCCTCCCACTCAAAAAAGTTCTCTTCATTCATGGGGCCTGCAGGAAAAAAAAAATTTCCACAATTAACTCTGAAGGCAACGTTGGCAGTCAGAAGTAGATTATAAAGAGGTTAACTTTAGTACCTTACCTGCCACAATTCCTTCCGGAGGATTCAGTGTTAATTCTATAAAATGAAAAAGTAAAACCATTATGAAATAGAATGCACATTAGGTTGGCATTTCAACAAAACAACTTTTAAAAGTATATAAGATTAAAAATTATAGAGTTATATGTATTAACTGATTAAAATTCTGTTTGTCCAAAGTGGATGCCTAGTCCAGTTATATTTCCAACAAAGACTACATAAACAGCTCTTTATATCAGCAAAAAGTAGAATTTTAGAGCTATAAACCCTCTCATTTTACAAATGAAAAGACAAAAGGGGTTAACTATCTTTCGAAAATACTCCTGGTAGTTATTTTGATTAAATTTCACAAATCAAGCATAGTATATTATTTTCCAATGGAATGGTATTTCCCGTGACTTTGAGAGGCAGCACAAGCTTTTCTGAACATGACAAACTAGAGACTGAGCCGGCGCTCATGAAGCAGGACAGGGAGCACGGACAGGCTAGCGGTCGGCCCCCCGTGCCTCTCTACCAAATCTGTGAGCCCCCGCATGAGGATCCATGGTGTCAGACCTGAGCACTCAGTGAAAACAAGTAGACAGCAGCGGTTTGCAGCAATTTGCAAAGGTCAGTAGCTGTTGATGAGGCCCAGCCCTGCCACTAAGAAATGCCATTTCAAGTCCTGGCCTCCTCATCTTTTATATGCAAAGCACCAAAATGAAACCAAACCTGCACACAAATGGGCAAAGGTAAAGAGCACAAGGTTAAAACAATCATGGGCAGGAAGGAGGGCCACCGGGAGTAAGGACTCAGGCCACAGATACACCTCCTACTGGGCCCAAGTGCCGAACACATCACTGGTCTAGTAAGAACCACACAAACAGAAGATAAACTGACCCAAAAATTGGTTCCTTGAAGGGACATAAAATTAACAAATCCTTGCCAAATAAAAGGCTTGGAAAAGGGGAAGTCAAACAGTCATTACTCACAGGTGCTATGCGTACATACGAACAAAGTCCAAAAGAAACAAGACGCGTTATTAGAAAGATTCCAAGCATTGCTGATTACGAGGTCCATACATATAACCAAACTGCGTTTCTATGTACAAGTAAGCTAGAAAAATCTTACAAAGACAGCAATTACAATGGGAAACACGCAGAAGTACGTTTTTAAAAGATGTGCAGATCTGTAACGTGCCAGAACCATCACAGGTTTAAAGACCTTGATAAATGGAGATCAGAGCAAGTTCACCGGTCGAGCCCTCAGCGTTAGGAAGTTCTCAGTCCTCCTCAAACTCAGTCTATGGATTCCATGCAACTGCAGCCAACATGTCAACAAGGCTTCTTCTCTGAATGCGACAAGACAATTCTAAAAGATACATGAAAATGGAAACAACCGCGCACAGCCAAGACACTCTTTAAGAAGAGTAAGTTGAGAAGTCCATCGAAGGGCACCAAGACTTATTACGAAGCCTGGGTGAGGCAGGGGGACACCAGCACAAAGGGAACTGGACCAAGGGAACAAAACAGAGAATGCCCAGAAACAGACCCGTGCAAACACAGCTGGAGCCCTGAACAACACAGTCCACTCCTCCTTATGCCCTTAGTAACCTTCCCTCTCCAGCTGTCTGTCTTGGAAGAACTCAGTGCGCATGCCTGCAACATACAAGCTACGTGTTGACTGTGTACATGGTCCTTAAGGCTGCTGGGCAACAGGAGGCGATTTGTAGTTAAGTTTTGGGGGAATCAAAAGCTACACATGTATTTTCAACTGTATAGGGGTCGGTACCCCTAACCTCAACATAGGTTAAAAGGGCAGTCTTTTCCACAAATGATGCTAATATTTAAGCAAAAAAAATAAAGTTTCTCCCCCCCCGCTACCAAAAAAAAAAAAAAAAAAGATCAAAATCAAAATATATAAGACAAAGGAGAAAAGGGGCATGTGAAATAATAGAAAATCTCCATACTGGTCTCTGACCCGGGGCCGGCACGGCGCTCCTGGGGCCCTCCTCACTGCCTACGTCCAAGAGCACTCGGAGCATCTTCTGTCCTAATGAGGTGACTCGGGGGGGCTCCTGGGTGGGCCTGGTCCCCAGAAAGTGCAGCGGTGACTGGAAGCTCGGAACTTTCAGGCCACCCCGCTCCTCCCCCCCGGTTCTCCAGGGAGGGGGAGGGGCTGGGAATGGGTCAATGGGCCATCGCAGGCCTCCGTGAGGAACCCCCGTAAATCCCAACAGGACGGGGTCCGGAGAGCTTCCACCGGGGGCACATGTGGGGGTGCTGGGACAGGGGTGCACCCACAGAGGGCACAGAAGTTCCATCCCTTCCCGCACACCTTACCCTACACATTTCTTCCATCTGGTGGCTCATCTGTACCCTTCATCACATCCTTTTATGATAAACCGATAAACATGAGCAAACTGCTTCCCTGAGTTCTACGAGCCACTCTAGCAAGTTAATCGACCCTGAGGAGGGGGCTGTGGGAACCTCCAATTTAGAGCCCATGAGTCAGAAGCACAGGTGACCAGCTGGACCTTCAAATGCACCTGAAGGGCAGGCAGAGAGAGAGCAGTCTTGTGGGACTGAGTCCCTGACCTGTGGGGTCTGACGCTGTCTCGAGGCAGATGCTGTCGGAACTGAGTTCAACTGCGGGACACCCGGCTGGCATCTGCAGAACCCCCCCGGCCCCGCACGCCTGCTGTCAGAGTGCTGAGAGAGGGGAAGCCATGCCAGAGTGAAGAAGATACCCGGGGCGTACGTTTTCTAAACACGGCAGAAGATGCAAACAGACCATCACCAAAGGAGACACGGATGGCAAAGAAGCACATCACAGCTGCTCCACACTGTGAGCCTTGGGGAGGTGAACATTAAAACCACAAGAAGATACGGCCACACATCTTCGTTAGTAGAAATATTTTTACTTAGAACAGAACAGCTCAAATTAAAAAGACTGGCGATACCAAGTGTTGGCAAGTTTACCAACTGAATCTCTCGTGCATTACCGGTCAAGATACAAAATGATCCGGTTACCCGTTGGGAACAGTTTGGCTGTTCCTAATAAAAACAGTTTAACCCTGTGCTTACCTGAGACCCAGCAATTCCACCAGTGGACGTCTACCCAAGAGAAATGAACTCACGTCCCCGGACTCTGATGTGCATATTCACAGCAACTGCTTTCACAGCAGCCCCCGTGGAAACGGCCAGATGTGCAGCCGCGGGTGCGTGAGCACGGCGCAGTCTCTCGTACAGTGGAGAAGCAAGGGCAACAGAACGGAGCACACCACCATGGGCGACTCTCACGGCCCTGTGCTAAGTGAGCGAAGTCTGGCGCACTGTGTGATTCAATGTCCATGGAATTCTAGACAAAGCAAAACTACGGTAATCTGAAAGCAAATCAAATGGAGCTATGGGCCAGGGGCCACGGGAAGCAGGAAGGGACTGCAAAGGGCACGAGGGAACCCTCTGGGGCCACAGACGTTCTGCATCCTGACCGTAGAGACGGCCATGCCACAGGGTACACCTGTCAAAGCTCGAGGAATGGTCCATCTTAAAGTAGCACATTTTATTGCTACAAATTTTATCTCAATAAAGCAGACCCCCCCAAAATTAATTTCAGTTGTTTTATGAAATAGAAAACAATAAATTTCTGAGAGGATAATATAGGAGAGTATCTTAATGCTTCTTAAATTGGACTCACTATAAAGTTAATAACCAAAGAGGACTAACCATAAAGGAAAAGACTGGTAAAATTAATAGCACTGAAATTAAGAACCTCTGATATCAAAGGACACCTTTAAGAGAATGATAAGGTGAGCCCCGGAGAGGAAGAAGATACTTACCACAGACGTAACCAACAAAGGGCTCACATCTGGACTTCTCAAGAACACCTTACAAATCAATAAAAATATATAAACAACCCAAAAGAAAATCAAGCTCATGACTTGAAAAGACACGTCACCAAAAAAAAAAAAAAAAAAAGATACCTAAGTGGCCAGAAGAACAAAAGACAAGATGTTCACCTCATGAATCATGGGGGGGGACTTCAACCACCACAGGACAGCACTACCCTCCCACCAGAACCACCCAGAAGCCCAAGGTAAGAAAACCGGCGAGAAGCTTCTGCCCGGCCAAGGGGCCGCAGCCGCGCCCTACAGGTAGGAGGGTCAACTGGTACAACCACTTTGGAAACGATGCTACCGTCAGCTAGTACCCTCAGCCAGTACTTCCTCTCCAGAGTATAACCACACCGAAAAGTGTGCCCATCGTGCACCAAGAGACACGTCCAAGAAGGCTTCTAGCCAGCGGAAGCGCTTCTGATTCTGGGTAGCAACCAACATGCTGCCATGCAGAAAGCCTTATAACAAATGATTAACATCCCCCCCACCCCCACCCCTCCAGAATCCGCCTCTGGAAGAATAAGGGGGAATGAAATGTCCCTGGATGTAATCACACAGCTTGATACTGTAACACCTCACACTCTCCCTGAAGAGACAGAGAAAGCAGACTTACACCAAGGATAACAGCTTGAAGAGTGAGTGAGAACTCATTAAGGTCACTGATGAAGGTTCACAACGAATCTAAACCATAAACCCTGGACAATTTAAATATTTCACTATTGTCATGAGAATATTGTTCCAGCTGTTGGTTGGAAAGCCTGTCATGTGTCTCTATTTTGCTACATAATTTTATGTATTGAAAAGTACACAGTTACAGTTCTAGTCACAAAACCATTCAAGTGCAGATGCTATTTTTTTATCCTTACATTTGCTTCTTGGTCCCCTCTGAAGCTCTGAGGAACAACCCAAAGCCATGGGGCAGTGGTCTGAGTGGCCCTGCGTGGCCCACGTGACCAGAAGTGGCCAACCACTACCCATCAATCGCACTTCTCTCTGCCAAGCACTCTTCTGGCCAGTGGACACGCAGGGGCGAAGGATCAACAAGGTCCCTGCCTTCAATGAGCTTATGTACTAGTGAAGGACGACAGGTAGCAGACAAGGAAACACAGGTGAAAAGAGAGTTTCAGGTACGGAAGAGTACAGAGAAGAACACGATAAAGTGAGAGAAAGATGCAGCCCACGGTAGGCAAGAAAGGCCTTGCTGTGAAGGAGATACTGGAGGGGGTTCCTTTTTCTTTTCTTTAATTGAGATATAATTGACTTCTCATATTATATTAGTTTCAGGTGTGCAACACAGGGAGTCGATATTTGTATATATTCTGAAATGAGCACAAGTCTAGTTAGTTAACATCCACCAACACACACTCACAAATTGTTTTTTCTTATGATGAGAACTTTTAAGATCTCTTGGCAACTTTCAAATGTACAATACGGCATTGCTCACTGTAGTTGCCATGATGTATGTTACACCCCCAGGACTTACTCATTTTATAACTGCAAGTCTGTACCTTCTGACCACTTTCACCCATTCTGTTCACCCGCTAACCCCCATGGCTACCACCAACCTGTACTCTATCCGAGTTGTTTTGTTTAAGATTCCCTATGTGAGAGAGATCATTTGACATGCTCGTTCTCTTATTCCACTTAGCGTAATGCCCTCTAGCTCCATCCATGTTGTCGTAAACGGCAAGATCTCCTTCTTTGTTATTGCTGAGTAATACTCCGTTGTATATGTGCTATGTATTTATAGCAGTATTGTTCATAATAGCCAAAAAAATGAAAACACCAGAATATCTATCAATAGTAGAAGAGGTCAAGAGATTGTGGTATAGTCATACAATGGAACAAAAATGAAAATAAATGATGCACAGCTACACACAACATAAAGTCGTGTGAAGAAGCCAGGTCTGTACATATCTTTACAAAAAAACCCTCACACTACATATATACACACAACACAGAATACACAATACATAACTACATTTACTGATAGATTACATTCATTAAATCCAGGCAAGCTAAACTACAATGTTAAAGAATGCATGCTTTGGTGGAAAAACAAAGCAAGGTGGTGATTATCCTGTGAAGACAGAGCTGCTTTGGGGGGTGGGGGGTCCCACACTGTGGGGTTCTGGAGAGCTGGCAGACTTCTTGCTTACCCTGGGTAGTGATGCTCTGAGAGCTCACTGAGGGGAACATGTCTTTCCCTGCACCTGTCCTTTACCAGCTGTATTTACCTCACTTCAAACTTTTTTTTTTAAGATTTTATTTATCTGAGAGACTAAAGAGAGACAGAGAGCATGAGTGGGGGGAGGGCAGAGGGAGAGGGTCAAGCAGACTCCTCACTGAGTAGGGAACCCAACACGCACCCACTGGGCTCGATACCAGGACCCTGATACCATGACTTGAGCCGAAGGCAGACACTTAACTGACCAAGCCACTGGGGCGCCCCTCAAATTAATATATTTTAAAAGTTGTTACTGCAACAGTCCAGGCAGGGAAGATGATGGCTTGAGTCAGAGTGGCAGGTCAGAAGTGCCACTGGGGATCTGTTCTGCAGGTAGAGAGAAGTGGATGTGGCATGTGAGGATGAACAAGGCTGGTCCCGGGTTCCTGGCCCAAAGAACTAAGTGAATGGCGGCACTATTCCTGGGATGGAACGGGAAGGGACAGGTCTGAGGGGAAAGCAGGAATTCTAATTTAAACACATGAAAGTGGAGACTAGTAAACAGACAAGTAAGAGGGCGCCTGGGTGGCTCAGTCAGTTAGACGTCTGACTTGATTTTGGCTCAGGTGATGATCTCGGGGTCGCAGGATCGAGCCTCGCTTCAGGCTCTGAGCTCAAGCAGGGAGTCTGCTTGGGATTCTCTCTCCTTCTCCCTCTGCCCCTTTCCGCCACTCTTTCTCACTCTCTCTCTAAAATAAGGAAAATAAACCTTAAAAAAAAAAAAAGAAGTAGAACAGGCAGGTGGTTGGAGGAACAAGTGTGAAGCTCCAGGGAGAAACGACACTAGCCGTATAAATTTGGGAGCTGCGTGCACAGGGAAGAGACGGAGCCGCTGGAGCAGTCCTCCCAGGGGACACTTGGGAACTCAGAGACCACCGTCAGGTCTCCACAATGACTAGGGAGTGCTACCGCCATGTCGGGAGAAGGGACCGGGAATGGGAATGCTCAACCTTCTGCCACAAATGAGTCCTCCACAAGGAAGAGGAACAGCTGTTAAGACAGACCACCTGGCCAGCAACAGGTGCAGGCACAGCTGAGAGCCACGTGCGTCACCAGGGCATGCCAGCCTGGGAGCATGCGGGAAGGGAAGGGGCGGCACAGCCGCCCAGAGGAGGCCCGGGAAGCAGGACAGCAAAGGCTTCACGGAGGGAGAATCAGGTGCGAATGAGGAGGGGCACCAGGAAGGCTGAGCCCCCTGGGTGTGGCAATACAGACTCTGTCTCAGCCCCTCTTCCCGTCTCTGCGTGACAGCAGACCAGGAAAAGGGGCCCAGGGGACCCCAGAACCCAGCTCACCAGGCTCTACACACCCAAGCATCTGAAATCCAGTCTAATTTTCATGTCTAAAGTCAAATCAACTTAGTATAAGAAGAAACCCACCAAGTGAAAGCAGATGAGTTACAAACTCCTTGGGGGGGGGGGGGGGGGGGGGGTGCCTGAGAGCAGGACAGAGGAAAGATACCACTTGTTCTTCCGGAACCTTGAAAGGGAGCTTCCCCCAGAAAGCTGGCTTTCTTCTTCATCTGTGGCCCACTGGAACCTCCCTCTGAGATCCCCTCCTCCTAGGGAGGTGGAGGGTGGTCTACACAGCCACTACAGAGACCTCGAACCCAGCGGCCGGCCCACCCGCATCCTGATTCAACAGTGGCACCTACTGGTCAGGGAAGAACTACAATGAGGGAATGTTTCCTGACTGCACTCTCCTTTCTCGGGTTTTCTCTCCAAAAAACAAACAAACAAACACACACACATACACACACACACACACACGGCTTCCTGTTTACTACTAAAAGCAACTTCAAAAAGAAAAACTCTTAATAATATCAGAGAAATCTGCACAAACTATAGCACTGAATCTTTGAGACTTAATCTGTTAAAAACATGTTTTTAATAGGGGTTTAAAAAACAGCCACCACACAAAATGCAATATAAACTCAACCTTTGACCCAGCAATCCCACATCTCAGAATCACCACGAGAGACAGATACACTGGTAAAAACAGGAAAAGATGCATGCATGAGACTATTCATTTCAGGATTATTTGTAACAGCAAAACACTGGAAATTTGACCCAAACATCTATCACTAGAGAACCAGTCAAATCATGATATAGTTACCAATGGAGTATTTTGCTGCTAGGAAAAGGAAAGATGCACACTTCTATGTACTAGTTTACAGTGAACTCCAATATATACTAAATGAAAGAAAGCAAAGTGGAGAAAAGCTTGTAACTAGGGTCTGTAACCGGTGATTAAATTAAAATGAGGTTGCTAAGGGCCCCAATCCAACATGACTGGTGCTCTTGGAAGCTGAGGACACAGGCACACACAGAGGGTCAACCACGTGAGGACCCAGGGAAGATGGCGTCCACCTGACCAGGAGAGAGGCCTCCAGAGGAGCCAGGCCTGCCCACAGTCTGATGTCAGACCATCAGAAAATAGTTCTGTTGTTGAAGCCCCTAGTCTCCGGTATTTTGTTATGGCAGCCCTAGGAAACGAACACGGTCCTTGAACAGGTGGATGGCCATTTGTAAGTAATCTGCAAATAAACCCTGACTTTTACCTCATGGCGCGAACAAACCTTTACTCTAGATGGGTCACAAATCTAAACATAAGCTAAAACTAAACATCATCGAGAACATACGATTTCTATCATATGAGGAAATCGTAGTAATCTCGTGGGAGGCCAAGATTTCTTAACACAGAAAGCATGAAATATTTTAGAAATAAACAGATTGGACTTCAGTGAAATAAAAAAATCCTCTGCTCTTTTTTTTTTTAAGATTTTATTTATTTGACAGAGAGAGACAGGGAGAGTGCAAGCAGGGGGAGCAGCAGGGAGAGGGAGTGGGAGAGGGAGAGGGAGAAGCAGGCTCCCTGCCAAGCAGGGAGCCCAACGTTAGGCTCGATCCCAGGACCCTGGGATCACGACCTGAGCCGAAAGCAGAAGCTTAACCAACTGAGCCACCCAGGCGCCCCCCAAACCCTCTGCTCTTTAAAAGGCACCGTTACGGAAATTAGAAAGCAAGCCACAGGAGGTGCTGTTCAAGGGATGCAGAAGTTTAGTCACACAAAACCAAGGAGTTCTAAAGCTCTGCTATATAACAATATGCATATTGTTAACAATACCATAATGTACACTTAAAAACTGGTAAGAAGATAAAATTATACGGCATCTGGGTGGCTCAGTCATTAAGCGTCTGCCTTCAGCTCAGGTCATGATCCCAGGGTCCTGGGATCGAGCCCCGCATCGGGCTCCCTGCTCTGCGGGGAGTCTGCTTCTCCCTCTCCCCCTGCTTGTGTTCCCTCTCTCCCTGTGTCTCTGTCAAATAAATAAATGAAATCTTAAATAAAAGAAGAAGATATAATTATGTGGGTTTTTTTACCACAATTTAAAAAAAGGCAAGCCCCAGTTTAAGGGAAAATATTTACAAAATATCCAATGAAAAACTAGTAGTTACATTATATAAAGAACTGTTACAACTTACTAAGAAAACAATACACAGGATTAAAAATCAGCAAAAGACTCAAGACACTTATGATGGCATGGAAACACACAAAACAATGCTCAATGTCATCGGTTATTAGGAAAGCGATATCGGGGTGCCTGGGTGGCTCAGTGGGTTAAGTATCTGTCTTCAGCTCAGGTCATGATTCCATGGTCCCGGGATCAAGTCCCATATTGGGCTCCTTGCTCAGCGGGGAGCCTGCTTCTACCTCTCCCACTCCCTCTCCCTCTGCCACTCGCCCTGCTTGTGCGTGCTCTCCTCCCTCTCTCTCTAAGAAAATAAATGAAATCTTAAAAAAGGAAAGCACAAATCAAAGCCAGGAAGGAGGAGATGGCACCTTAGGAACACCCTGAGCGCCCCTCCTCCCGCGGACACAGAGTCTACAGCTACATACAGAACAATTTCCTCTTAAAAACACACTAAAAGGCTGGGGGTGCCTGGGTGGCTCAATTGGCTAAGCCTCCGACTCTTGGTTTCAGCTCAGGTCATGTTCTCAGGGTCATGGAATCAAGCTCCACATTGGGTTCTGTGCTCAGCGGGGAGTCCGCTTGAGATTCTCTCTCCCTCTGCCCCCCCCCCAATTCGCGTGCACACACACTCTCTCTCTAAAATAAATAAAATAAAAATCTTGAAAAAAGGCAAAAACACTAAAGACTGGCTGGGTCATAAGTGCACATCAAGCAAATGAGGAGAAAACCACACGGAAGCAGCTAAGAGAGGCTGGGATACAATCATAACACTTCCTCGCAGTATCTCATAACCAGGAGAAAACTCAAAACCCAGAGCTTCTCCCTGAGGAGCAAAAGGTTCAAACCCCACAGCAGCACCCCAATTTTTAAGACATACACTTAGATAGACAAGCCCCCAAAACACCTAACTTTGAAATCCCACAGGACTCACATCCTGAGACCCACAACACAGGAGCAATCTGTGAAACCTCCCTTAAAGGGCTTGCATGCTGGGACTCACCTGTCCCAGGGCCCAGCTCAGAGGGAGCCCGTGGATTGTGCCCAGACTTAAGTGAAGGAGGCTCACCTGCTTGTATCGGAGCACCAGCCTGAGGACAGGCATCTGATTTAACACACACACGTCAAGAGCCTGCTAGAACACTCTTCTCTGTGGACAGAGACTAGGGCGCCACCTTCGCCCTCTCCCTTTGCCACGCTCCAGGGCACCAGCATCTCCCTGAAGGGAGCTTTTACACACAGCTAGTGTCCTGATTTCTGGGGCTGTCACCTATGGGACACCTCTTGATCATGGCTCTGGAGGCCAGGGATGCTTGAGTTCCTGGTCCCATGAAATTGTAATAATCAGTACCACACAGGAAGGAGCTCACTCATCTGGTGCCCCAAATTTTATGACTGCTGCTGGGGACTTCCCTACATCACCTGACTCTAGCGATCAGCTGGACTTATGCCATGGGTCCCAGAGGACTCTAACCAATGAAGAAAGAGTTCTTAAACAGCTACCACCTCCAGGGAAAGCAAGAAGCCACAGATTCAGGAGCCTGGTCTTTCTGTGCAGGAGGGCCCCACGCTAGGTGGAGTCTGCTTGAGATTCTCTCTTGCCTTCTGCCCCCCTCCCCCTGCACTCACTCTCCCTCTCTAAAAAAAAAAAAAATTAAAAAAGTCACAGAGTGAAGACTACAATAGCTGACCTGAAATGCAGCCTCGATGAAGCAGAAGAAAGGACCAGACAGCTCAATGTCAAGGCAGTGGAACTCAGTCAATCAGAGCAGCAAAAGAAAAAAGAATGAAAAAAAAGTGAAGATAGCTTAGGGGCTTATAGGACAACAACAAACAGACTAATATTTGGATCATGGGGCTTCCAGAAGGAGAAGAGAGAGAGAAAAGGTCAGAAATCTCCTTGAAGAAATAATGGCTGAAAACTTCCCTAATCTGGGGAAGGAAACAGACATCCAGATCCAAGAAGCCCAGAGAGTTTCAAATAAGAGGAACCCAGAGAGACCCACACCAAGACATATTATGATTACATGTCAGAAATTAAAGACCAGGAGAGAATCTTAAAAGCAGCAGGAGATGGGGTTGGAGCGGGGGGGGAAGGAGGTTAAAAAAAACAAAACAGCAGCAAGAGAAAAACGGCTTATTAAGTACAAGGAAATCCTCCCCAAGTCTATCAGAATTTTCAGCAGACACTTTGCAGGCCAGAGGGAGTGGCACGATATATTCAAAGTGCTGAAAGGAAAATCTCTAAGCAAGATACTGTACCCGGCAAAGCGATCATTCAGAAGTGAAGGAGAGATAAAGTGTTTTCCAGAGAAACAAAAGCTAAAGGAGTTCATCACCACTAACCCGGCCTTACAAGAAATGTTATAGGGACTTCTTTAAGCTGAAAAAGGTGGTCACAAGAACACATGTGAAAGAATAAATCTCACTGGAAACGTAAATATATAGTAAAAGTAGCAGGTTAAGCACTTATAAAGCTAGGGTGAAGGTTAAAAAACATAGGAAGTAAAAGTAACTATGGTTATAATAATTAAAGAATATACAGATAAAAAGATGTAAAGCGTGACATCAAAACATCAAATGTGGGGGCGAGGGAGAATAAAAATGTTGAGCTTTAGAAACTTAAGTTATTATCAACTTAAAATAGACTATTGTAAACATGAGTTGTTATAAGTAAACCTCATGGTAGCCACAAAGCAAAAACCTGTAGCAAACATACAAAAGATAAAGAAATAGGAGCATACCATCAAAGAAAGTCATCAAACCACAAAGAAGAAAGGAAAGAAGAAGAAAGGAACAGAGAGGAACTACAAAAAATGTCAGAAGGGGCGCCTGGGCAGCTCAGTGGGTTAAGTGTCTACCTTCAGCTCAGGTCATGATCTCAGGGTCCTGGGATCGAGCCCCACGTTGGGCTCCCTGCTCAGTCAGGAGCCTGCTTCTCCCTCTCCCTGCCGCTCCCCCCTGCTTGTGCTCTCTAATAAATAAAATCTTATTTAAAAAAATGTCAGAAAACAATTAACAAAAATGGCAACAAGCACATGCCTATCAATAATTACTTTAAATGTAAGTAGAATAAATTCTCCAATCAAAAGGGAATGGCTGAATGGGTAAAAAAAATCAAGACCCATCTATATACTGCTTACAAGAGACTCACTTCAGATGTAAGGACACACACATGAAAGTGAAGGAATAAAAAAAGATGTTCCATGCAAATGGAAACCAAAAGAAATCTGGAGCAACTATACTTACATCTGACAAAACAGACTTTAAAACAAAGACTGTATTAAGAGACAAAAGAATTATGTAACGATAAAGGAGTCAATCCAACAGGATGTAACACTTGTAAATATTTAAGCACCCAACACAGGAGCACCTAAATATATAAAGCAAATTTTAACAGACCTAAAGGGAGAAATAGCAATACAATAATAGTAGGGGATTTTAATACCCCACTTACATACAGAAAATCAGTAAGAAAACACTAGCCTTAAATGACACATTAGACCAGATAGGCTTAACAGATATTTACAGATCATTTCATTCAAAAGCAGCAGAATACACATTCTTCTCAAGTGCAAGTGGGACATTCTTCAGGACAAATCACATGTTAGGCCACAAAATAAGTCTTAACAAATTTAAGAGGACTGAAATCATATAAAGCATTTTCTGATCACAATAATGTGAAGCTAGAAATTAATTACATGAAGAAAACTAGAATATTCACAAATATATGGAGATTAAACAACATGCTACTGAATAACCAATTAGTCAAAAAAGAAATCAAAAGAAAAAAATACCTTGAGACATAAAATTAAAACATAAAGAGATGTAATATGCTAAAATTTATGAGATGCAGCAAAAGCAGTTCTAAAAGATAAGTTCATAGTGATAAATGCCTATGTCAAGAAACATGAAAAATCTCAAATAAACCACCTTACTTTACAACTCAAGAAACTAGAAAAAGAACAAATGAAGTCCAAAATAGCAGAAGGAAGTAACAAACATTAGAACAGAAATAAATAGACTAAAAAGACAATGGAAATGATGAAACTAAGAGCTGGTTCTTTGAAAACATAAAATTGACAAACCTTTAGCTAGACTCACCGAGTTAAATGGAGAGAAGACTCAAAGGAGGAGATGTGACAGCTGACACCAAAGAAATACAAAGGATCATAAGAGACTACTCTGGACGACTGTATGCCAACAAATTGCCTAGAAGAAATGGAATCCAATTCCTAGGAACACATAACCTACCAAGAGTGAATCATGATGAAATAGAAAATCTAAACAGACTGATTACTGGTTAGGAGACTGAATCAGTAATCAGAAACCTCCCAACAAACAAAAGTCCAGGACCAGATGGCTTCACTGGTGAATTCTACCTAACATGCAAAGAAGAATTAATTAATACCCATTCTCAAACTCTTCCAAAAACAAAAAAGAAGCAGAGGGAACATTTTACAAAGCCAGTTTCACCATAATACCAAACCAGACAAGAATGCCACAAGAAAATTACAGGTCAATATCCCTGGTGAACACAGATGCAAAAATCCCCAACAAAATATTAGCAAACCGAATTCAACAATATATTAAAAGGATCATACACCATGATCAAGTGGAATTTATTCCAGGAATGCAAGAATGGTTCAACATCTGCACATCAGTCAATATGCACACACTAACAAAAGAATAAAATTCATATGATCATCTCAACAGATGCAGAAAAGCATTTGATAAAATTCAACATCCATGTATAACTCTCAACAAAGTGGGCAGAGATGGAACATACCTCAACATAATAAAAGCCATATATGAAAATCCCACAGCCAACACCAGACTCGATGGTGAAAAGCTGGAATGTTTTCCTCTAAGATCAGGAACAAAACAAGGATACCTATTCTTACCACTCTTATTCAACAGAGTATTCAAAATCTTTGCCTGAGCATTTAGGCAAGAAAAAGAAGTAAAAGGCACCCAAACTGGAAAGGAAGAATTAAAACTGTCACTATCTGCAGCTGACATATTATACATAAAATACCCTAAAGACTCCATCAGAAAACTGTTAAACAAATTCAGTAAAGTTGCAGGATACAAACAAAAACAATACATAAAAATCTGTTTCTTTTCTATACATTAATAGTGAACTATCAGAAAAAGAAATTAAGAAAAGAATCCCATTTAGAATTGCATAAAAATGAATAAAAAACTAGGAATAAACTTAACCAAGGAGGTGAAAGACCTGTATACTGAAAATTACAACACACTGGGGTGCCTGAGTGGCTCAGTTGGTTCAGCATCTGCCTTCAACTCAGGTCATGATCCTGGGGTCCTGGGATCGAGTTCCACATCAGGCTCCCAGCTCAGCAGGGAGCCTGCTTCTCCCCCTCCCTCTGCCTGCCATTCCCCCTGCTTGTGCTTTCCCTCTGTCAAATTAATAGAAATAAAACCTTTAAAAAAAAAATTATAAGACATTAATGAAAGACTGAAGATACAAATGGAAAGATACCCTATGCTCATGGATTGGAAGAATTAACATTATTAAAATGTCCATACTACACAAAGCAATATACAGATCCAATGCAATCCCTATCAAAATTACAATGGCATTTTTTAAAAATTGAGCACTCCTAAAAACTGTATAGAACCATAAAAGACCCAGAGTAGCCAAAGCAAACTTGAGAAAGAACAAAGCTGGAAGCATCATGCTCTTTGATTTGAAACTATATCACAAAGCTGTAGTAGTTAAAACACTGTAGAACTGGCATAAAAACAGACACATAGATTAGTGGAACAAAATAACCCAGAAATAAATCCACACATATATGGTCCATTAACTTACAACAAAGGAGCCAAGTTTATACAATGAGGAAAACACAGGTAAGTACATTGTTTGTGGTTTTTTTAGACATAATGCTGTTGTACACTTAACAGATTACAGTACAGTGTAAACATAACTTTTATATGTACCAGGAAACCAAAAAAAAATTCACTTGGCCAGCTTTATAGTGATATTCACTTTATTGTGGTGGTCTGAAACACAACCCACAATATCTCCAAGGTAAGCCTGTACACAATGGAATATTACTCAGCCGTAAAAAAGAATTGTTGCCATTTTCAACAACACGGACAGACATCATGCTAAGTGAAGTCAGTCAGACAGAGAAAGACAAATACTGTATGATCTCTCATACACGTAGAATCTAAAATATATTTAAAAAATAGGGGCACCTGGGTGGCTTAGTCATTAAGCATCTGCCTTTGCTTCAGGTCATGATCCCAGGGTCCTGGGATCGAGCCCCGCATCAGGCTCCCTGCTCAGTGGGAAGCCTACTTCTCCCTCCCCACTCGCCCTGCTTGTGTTCCCTCTCTCACTGTCTCTCTGTCAAAAAAATAAATAAAATCTTAAAAAAAAAACAAACAACAAGGTCATACAAAGAAAGAACAGACTGGTGGTTGCCAGAGGCAAGGGAGTGGGAGGGTGGGGGAAATGAGTGACCTGTTTTGGTTTGGGGTTCTTTTTTTTTTTTAATAAATTGAATTTAAAAATTTAATTTAAAAAACAAGCACAGAGGAGTTCCTGGGTGGCTCAGTTGGTTAAGTGTCTGCCTTTGGCTCAGGTCATGATCCCAGGGTCCTGGGATCGAGTCCCACATCAGGCTCCTTCCTTGGTGGGGAGCCTGCTTCTTCATCTCCCTCTGCAGCCCCCCCTGCTTGTGCTTGCTGACGCTCTCGCTCTCTCTCAAATAAATAAATAAATAAAATCTTAAAAAAAAAAAGGCACAGAAAATGGTAGAATAAATTAAGATGTCTTAAAAATTAAAAAAATTAAAAACCACAATGAGATACCACTACACACCCAACAGAATGGCTGAACATTTAAGAACCGACCATACCAAGTGTGGACAAGGTAGTGGAGCCACAGGAACTCTTTAATACACTGACGGTAGAAATGTAAAATGGTACGACCACTTGAGAAAACAGTGTGACTGTTTCTTTAAAAATTAAACATGAACTTCACAGGTGACCCATGTATTTCCACAAGGGAAATGAACATGTATGTCCACAGAAAGACATGCACACCAATGTTGCTGAAGGTTTATTTGTATTAACCAAGAACTAGAAACCACCCAAAGGTCCACCAACAGGTGAATGCATGAACATGCTCTGGTCTGTGCATACAGTGGAATGTTACTCTGCAGTAGAAAAGCAACAACTCGGAGGATGGATGGCTACAGAATTATGCTGGATGAAAGAATCATGACAAAAGAAAAGACAAAACATTCTATAGTGACTCCAAGCAGATCGGTCAGTCCCTGGCTGGGATCTGGGGGCACAGGAAGGCACAGGAGAGCTGGATTCCAGAAGCAGGAGGAGACTTCAGGGGGCAGTGGTTATGCCCATCATCCTGACTGTGGAAACGGCTTCACAGGTGTGTGCATCCACCGAAACTCATCAAATTGTAAACTTTAAGTGTATTAACTTATTGTATATAACTTAAACCTTAAAACTGCTTAAAAAAAAAAAAAAAGACACCACAAAGGCTGAAAAGACAAAGAACAAAAAGGGATAAAATACTTACAACATATATAACCAACAGTGGATTAGGGATATATAAAGGAATAGAGAATATGCAAAGAACATCTACAAATCAATAAAAAAAGACAAACTACTCTATGGAAATTTGGTAAAAGACACAAACAGACACTTCACAAAGGAAAACCCATAAACCACCTACAAACACGACAGGATGCTCAACTTTAATCACAACACACAAATTAAAACCACAAGGCACCAGGCCTCACAATCATGTTGGTGAACATAGACCGTGCCCAACACCAAGGCATCAGTGAACATTCAAGGCAGCGTGCACGGGGACACGCGCACAAGGAAGCAGTCGGGAACGAGCCAGGAATGTGGATTATGGGAGTGCTCCAGGACTGTTAGTACACCCCGGATGCAGACCTTGTGCAGATGCACCAGCAATGTCCACAGCAGCATTCTATGTACAATAACCGAAAACTGGAAACAACCCAAACGCCCATCCATAACGTACTGGACAAATTTTGGCTTTGTGAAAACGAACCACAGCTATATGCTATGACAGGCATAAATCTCAGAATCAGTGCTCAGCAAAAGTTCTCAGAACACACACTGTGCGGTTCCATCTCAACTATTAAGTTCAACAGGCAAAAATAAACAGTATGTTGCTTATAAGTATATTGAGCAGTAAAACTACAAAGAAAAGGAAGGGAACCAGTTACTAGACTTTAGCGGCAGTAACTTGCAGGGGTGGAGGGAAGAAGCACAAAGATTTCCAGGTTACCCCAAATGTTCTATTTCTTAGGTTGGGAGCCATGTGTACAGATGTTCATTTTACTTTTCATCTGAACAGACCCATCTACCTTTACATATACAATACACTTCACAATACAGAAATGTTTTGAAAAGCTCAAAAGGGATATTGCCAGGGAAAGAGGATGGTGACCAGAGGGACAGATGGGAGTCCGGGGGTTCGGGGAAGGCTTCTGCAGGGGAGCAGGGTATCCAGGGGAAGGAAGTGCTAACGCCCGAGGGAGAAGTGCGCCTAGGACGCAGCCAGTGGGGCTGAGGGCACAAGGGTCAGAAGTCAGAGAGGCAGGGTCATTGCAAGGACTTTGGTTCTTACGGCAACAGAGGGTCCTGGGCAGAGTGACCTGAGCTGACAAGCTTACGGGGATCTCTTTTGGCTGTGCTGAGACAGAACAAAGCGGGGCAATGGCAGAGCAGACCTGTCCGGACTATCCTGGCAGTAATCCAGGCCACAGGTGAGTGGCTTTGACCAGCATGGGACTCCTGATAAAGTATGAAGGTAGGACGACAGGTTCCATGTGAATAGAAAACAAAGGGAGTCGTCAAGGGCGAATCTAAGGTTTTGAGCCCCCAAAACAAGGAAGAAGGTGGCTGCCAGCAATGAAGACATGGGGACTGCGGGGGCAGCACCAGTGCAGGAAGATCAGGCACTCAGTTCTCCACGTTCAAGTTTGCTGTTCTTATTCAATACGGTACTAGGCTGAGTATGTCCCCCAGAATCTGTGAATGCGACCTTGTTTGCTGAGGTAATCCTGTTAAAGTGGGGTCACACTGGATTAAGGTGGTCCTAAACCATGACTGGCATCTCCCTAAGAGGAAAGACAGCCAAGCAAAGACAGGCAGAGACGTGAACTATGCTGCCACAAGCCAAGGAACACCAAGAATTCCTGGCAACCACCAGAAGCTGCAAGAGGCAAGGAGGGACTCTTCCCTAAAGCCTACAGAGTGTGGCCTTGGCGACACCTTGATTTGGGCCTTCGGGCCTCCAGAACAGTGATAGAACAAATTCCTGTTTTGTTAAGCCACTCAGCCTGTGCTACTTTGTTAAGGAGACCCCCAAAACCCAAAATACCTAAGTCTATTTTTAACACTTCTCAGAAAGGCTGGATGATGTGTGACAATAAAACATCAAAAAGATACCCATTTAAAATATATGGGTTCTGGGGTGCTTGGGTGACTCAGTCAGTGAAGTAACCAACTACTGATCTCAGCTCAAGTCTTGATCACACTAGGTGTGGAACCTACTTTAAAAATAAAAATGAAATAAATTTTAAAAATATAAAAAAAAAATCTGGGTTCTTTTTCTGACTCTCCTTTTTCCTGGTTGTAAGAACCTAGGCAAATCATTTTGCTTCTGTTATTCAATTTCCTGCAAAATGTGAAAAACCAGGGGCTGAACAGAATCCTATCCAAGGTTCCACCACCTCTAAATTTCTGCAGTTCTGGGACTATTCCCAAATATGAAAAAGTATGCCTGAACCCTATCCCAATAACCTATTGAAACCCCATTTCACAGAGAGGTTTCAAGTCCACCTTCCAATGGATGTGCCACCTTAAAATGTGGTAAGACAAACTAGATGCTAATTCACGAAAGATGAGGATCACTAATTGGAATTTTATGATGTTTCTAAGATACAGCAAAAACAGAACTCCCCTCGGTGACATACTGTATTCATTTTCTACCGCTGTCACCACGAACTCAACGGCTTAAAACACCCACTTGGGGTGCCTGGGTGGCTGAGTCGGTGAAGCATCTGCCTTCGGCTCAGGTCATGATCTCAGGGTCCTGGGATCGAGCCCCATGTCGGGCTCCCTGCTCAGCGGGGAGTCTGCTTCTCCCTCTCCCCCCCACCCCCTGCCGCCACTCTTGCTCTCTCTCTCAAATAAATAAATAAAAACCTTGAAGAAAAGAAAAACACCCACTGATGACCTCACAGTTCCCATGTCAGAAGGGGCAGGTGGTTCTCTGCTTAGAGTCTCACAAGACAGCAACATGGTAGGGCTACTTGGCAGGGTGCCATCCCAAATTCATTCAGGTTCTTGGCAGAACTCAGGTCCCCGCAGCTGTGGGATGGAGGTTCCCCAGGGATCAGTCCTAGGTTCTAGAGGCAGCCCACGTTCCTCTGTTCCCAGCCACCCATGCATCTTCCAAGCCAATCACGGCAGGTGGAGTCCTCCTCATGCTTTGAATCTCCTGAACCTCCCCTCCTGCCTACCTCTACAATTCTGGGGCCTTGAGTGATTATTGGGTTGTACCCCAATAATCCAGGTTAATCTCCCTACCTGTAAGTCAGCTACTCAGTAACCTCTAAGTTACACCTCCAGAGTGCTCTCACAGCAGTGCTAGATTTGTGTCTGATGGGGCGAGCAGGGGCCAGCAAGCTTAGGGAGACGTTTTTAGGGTTCTGCCTTCCACATATACCCCAAGATGTCACATTAACACGTAAAAACATATATAATACCCTTCTGTGATACAACTTTGGGAAGTCAAGTGTTACCTGCATTTTATTACAGCAAACTGACAGCAGGATTGAAATAATGGATGAGGTTTTTGTAAACACAGTAAAAGCAAAAGTAATCTTTGTTAATGCAAATATCCTCAGGAAATACAAGTTCGACAATGCAGAGACTGGATCGAAGCAGCAGCCTGAACCTAATTCCCCTTGCAGGCTTAATCGATTCCTTCCCTACAGACGGGAGAGAGTCATACTTGCTCACAGTCTAGAACTGACCAGCATGGCAGGAATGACAGGTGTCCCCGCACAGACCGCCCCCAGACAGGTTTCCCTTGAAGAGGAAGTGGCAGCAGTGTCCCACTCCCACCCAACCCTCTGTTCACACTCTGCCTCCCAAATACGCTCCTACAAGCAGAGGAAAAGGCCGAGAGCTGTATGTAAACATTTATTCTAAGGAGCCCACATCTGCACCGCCCTGGTCTGCTCATGTCAAACACAGACTCCCTGTGCAGGGCCAGGTGGTTAGGAAACTGAGCTCCGTGCATATTTACCAATTACTACGGTTATTTCCAACCTTCTTCTGAATGTATCCTCCATGTCATCATAACGATAACAGCCTAGAGAACCGAGAGCTACCTAACAGGTGTCCTGAAAAGCATGAATCTTCCCAGAGAAGCAAAGTGCGGAGGTCAAGGCCACGGTGAGCAAAAAGCTAATAAGCAGAGGCCGCCGAACCCTGACCATGGCCGTGGAAGCCCCGCTCTCCCCACAAGCAGGCTACCACCCGGTGTCCACCAGCAGCTCGGAACACGTTCAACACACCCATTTCGGCCAGGACTTGTGGCAACTCTTCCGAGGGAGCATTCCGCTGGAAAAAGGCAGGACGCGGAATGTTCCTAGGTTTTCGCTTCTCGCTTTGCTCTCCCCAAAGATTACACCATTTTCCTGGCTCAGAAAGCACTGAGGAGGTTTTCTGAACACCACCCTAGGAAGAATGACAGGGGGCACGACTCAAAACCTGTTCCCGTAGTAAAGACAAAGCCAAAATCTGGCCTTTCACCTCAAACGCACCACAAGGCGCTTTCTCTGCCTGCAGTTTTGGTTTGAACTTCTCAGCGGGTCGCGTCGGTCGTCCCCGCTCCCCGCACGCTCCCCGCACGCTCCCCGCACGCTCCCCGCACGC